>NW_024581117.1:14020406-14104104 GCF_017639235.1 Corvus kubaryi
GCGAGCGGAGCCGCGCCGAGCCGGCGGGGCCGTGCGGCCGCGTCCCCGGGCGCCGGGCGGAGATGGCGCGGTACCCCTGAGGAATCGCCGGGAAAGTTTCCCAAGTTCCCCGTCGGGCGCGGACGCGGGCTGTTCCCTCCCGGCGAGGAATGCAACAGACAGCCCGGGATGAAGGCGGGCACCCCTGGCCGGAGCCGCTCGGCAGCGTCAGCCTCCCCTTCCGCTGCCCGCGATGCGGCGACCACACCAGGTTCCGGAGCCTCTCCTCTCTGCGGGTGCACCTGGAGTACAGCCACAGCTTCCAAGAGAGCAGCCTCCTGGCCAGGAGCAGCCTGTTCTCCCCGCTGAAGGACGCGGAGCTGGTGTCTCCGCCGGAGCCCGCAGCCCAGGGCAGCCCGGGCAGCCCCGGCGGCTCTGCCGCGCAGCCCGCGGGGCCCTACCTGAACTTGGGCGGTGCGTCCTGCGGGAGCGGGAAAGGCGGGCAGCCGCGGGAGCTGGCAGCGGAGCGGCCCGGCTCCTACCTGGCCAACTATGTGTCGGCTGAGTCTCCCAGCGAGGTTTCCAAACCCGGCCTCCCGGCCACTGACTCCAAAGCCTCCTTCGAGGCACACGTCAGAGAAAAGTTTAACAGGATGGTAGAGGCCGTGGACAAAACGATCGAGAAGCGGATCGACAAGCTTACCAAAGAGCTGTCCCAGAAGACGGCGGAGCTGCTGGAGGTGCGGGCAGCGTTCGTGCAGCTGTCCCAGAAGAAGCAGGAGGTGCAGCGGCGAGAGCGGGCCCTGAGCAGGCAGGTGGATGTGGCGGTGGAGATGATCGCAGCTTTGAAGCAGCGGCTCAGCGAGTCCGAGGAGGAGCTTCACCGGAAAGAGGAGTAAGTGGGGAGGCGAGAGCCGATGGCTTGGCGAGGGCTGGCCAGCTCCTGCGCGAGTGACAGCCTTTGGGAGAGAAGAGAGGGAATGGCTCAGTTGCTTGCTGATTATGAAAGGTCCTGGACCTCACCAGCTTCAGATCGCTGTATTTCTAGAGTTGTAGCCCATGTGACCATGTCCCCTGCAAGGCAGTGGACAGCTCCCTGAGCAGGTGGCTTTCACACTTGACTCGCAAGTAACTCACAGGGCAGGGGACAGCTCCCTGAGCAGGTGGCTTTCATGCTTGGCTCCCTAGTGACTAACTTCTGCACATTCTAATGACTGTGTTTTGCCACTGGTTTCATGGGGGTAGGGACAAGTAGAAGCTCTCATCAGCATGTAATCTGATTTACACCGACACCTCCAATGCGTTGTCTTTTTAAGAAGATAGGGTGGGTAAGTCTGGATGAAGTATGCGAGAATACCGAATAGCACCTTTTCCCTTACGCCATCCCACCGTGGTCAGCAGGCTGCCTGTGAAGTGCGATAGTCTCCTGTGCATCAGCAAAGCTTTACTGGAGACAGTGTTGAAAAGGCCATGTAGTAGTTCCTGTCTAGTGTTTTAGATGAACACAGAACTGTGAAACAGGAACCCCTTATATGGGATTGGGATGCAGATGCCAGAGCTCTGACTAACCTAAGCCATCTAAAAATACATTCATGCTGCATCCATTAAAAATGTAGTGATAGCTGATATATAATTTATACATAAACTACTTGGTTTATTCAGCACTTACTGAAACCTTTCAGGCTTTTCAGAGCAACACAACTTATTTTAGAGAAATGGAAATAAAGAGCCTTGGTAATGGCATGCCTCTAAACCAATTCATCGGCTTACAAAGGGAAGATGAGAAGTGCTAGTTGCCATGACACTGATCTTACAAGAAATAAGGAAGGTGGTGTAGGAGTTCAGTGTAGGAAGTTTGGAGGGCTTTCATCATTCCTTCCTGTAGTCTAAGGACAAGAAAGAAAAGATGATAACGGCTCCCACATCAGTAGGAGCCATCTACCTTGAAGCAGTGCTATAGATTTCCCAGAAGAGGGGATACATAAAGGTGGTGGGATTTGAGCCTCTGAGATGTGTATCTTCCTTGAAGGGATATTCAACAGAACCTCTGACTTTTAAAGTATCAGGTGATCCTCAGGGAAGAGAAGATTGAAGGACTCAAGGTGAAGCTGAAAATAATAGTGTAACTGAGGCAGATTTGAAAGTATGCTGGAGGGAAGCCATGAAGATAACATACAGTTTCAAGCAGTTTTGATATACCCATCTAACCAGACTGCCCTCCTGGGCTCTTTCATAGTGTGAGTCACTATGAAAAATATCTTAGAGGGGGAGGGATTGCTCTGTGAAGGTCCTTCTTCCTTTTGCAGACTACCAGGAGACCTCAGGTAAGCAGCTGTCGTAGGCTAGATGCAGAATTTCAGGTATCTGAAGTTAAGTGGCATGAATCTTACCCCAAACTAAAGGCAGAATATGTTTTTAAAAATCAAGGCTAGGATCCCAGAAGGAAAAACATGACTGTCAGGAGAAAGAAACCATTCAGTGGAACAATCCCGAAGTTCTGCAATGCTGCAGAAGGAGAAAAGAGCTTGCGGGAAAAGAAGGGGGCAATTGAGTAATCTGAGTGAAAGAATGGGTATGAGATAGGAGGATGGCAAAGGACGCTGATGTTTCAAAAGAAAAATAAAAAGCTGTGACTTTTAACTGTATTAGGAAAAGGAACAAGAGGAGACCACTTGCTCTTTGGCAGACTGCTTACCCAGCAGTGCTGTCAGGCTGGTTGGTGTTCTGAGGCCAGAAAAGACTGAATACAGAATGAGAAGTGGGAAAACATTGTCTTTCACACTTGGACATTGCCAGGCTCAGGAGAGGGGCAGGAGCTCAGATGATTGCTGTTAGAATTCTAGTCTTGAAAGGAGGAGGGTGAATGCATAAACAAATGATGAGGTAGCTCCTAAGTTGGTGTTACAGGGAAGGCTGAAGGTTCTTGGCTAGTAAGAAACACTAACCAAAAGAGGCAGCTGCACAAGAGACTTCACAGAGTACAGGGTATGGCTCCTTAGGGTTTTGCTTCCACTTTCAACAAAAAGACTTGGAAGCAAGAGCAGCCAGAGGAATGAGTGAACAGCTCTTACACAGTAGTGTGTTATTTTCTAAAGGTACACGTGCATAATGCATGCTAGTGGGTAGGATGGAAGAATTATCAGAGCTGTGTCTGTGCCCAGCCCCACAGGATTGCCTCTGAAGTTACTCTTGAGGGCACTGGGAGGGTAGGCAGGGTGTAGGAATAGGTTGAATTCACTTAGGAAAAACTGGAAATGTGTTGGGTTTTCTCTCGTTCAGATAGTTCCTGCATTTCCCATCTTGGGGGATAACAAGGGATAGTGCCACAGAAAAATGCACTGTTTGGCTTTCCAATTGAAAGATCATTGTATAAGTAGCAAATTGAGAACAAAGGTACGTATAGAACAATGCTTTGTAAGAACAGGGCTGATAGTTCTAGAGCAGCTTTTCAGATTTGATTCTCTAAAAATGCCTGGGACACTTAGCTTTGCTCCAGCAGCAGGGAGGCACTGGGTGGTGTGCAGTAGTAGAGGAGAGAAGAAAGGATATTCATGACTTTGGTAACAACAGTGACACTTGCCTGGCTTTCTCATGGGCCGTTGGTAAACTCTGAGACCTGTATATATATTCAATCCTTTGTGTGTTCAAAACTTACTTGGTGTGCTGAAAAGACATTGTCCTTCAAAAAAGGAGGATCTCAACTTTGGCTTTGATTTCTGGAAGAAGTCCAGATGATTAGAAAGCCAAACAAGACTGCTTAATGGAAATTGCAGAAACAGTTCTCACTGCAGATTGCAGAAAGTCAAAGGCATCCCTTAGGGACTGCTTTGATACTTGCTGACCTTCAGAAATAAATGCTTTCATCAGTTTCTTTGGATTTTTTTTTTTTCCATAAGCAATCTTGTGAATATGGATAACTTTTCCTAAAATTAGCATTGGTACTGAGCTAGTGTAGCTGAAAATCTTTTCCTCTTAGCAGGAGAAAAAAGAAAACACCTTCCCTGAAACACCTGAGAATTGGTTTAGACCATCAGCAGGAACAGGGCTGCCCATTTGAAGAGTTTGTAGGATCAGAAGGTTATTTCTTTAGACTTGTCAGTTGATTATTTTTTGTTTGTTTTAAATAAAGCCTTTAGCAGTCCAAGAAAGGCAGTGGTGAAGTGAACATATCTTTTTAGTTAAATTTTCTCTTTGTTTCCTTACAAAAATGGCAGTGCCAATATGCATGCAGTTATGTGCTGTGATACTGGTGTGAGGCCCTCATGGAGGTGAACTGTGTTGAGGGGCAGGACAGCTGGAGGTATAACACTGACTGTACTAATGCATAATTGAGGTAGTATTACTCTAAGCACAGAGCTGCTGAGCAAAGGAATGATTTTATTAGAAATGTGCCCTGAAAGGGATTATTCAATGTTTGATGAAGGAAAATGCAACTCAGAGTGAGTACTGTGATCTTAAAGATAACACTGAAGCATGCCCAAAGGGCTTAAGACTTTGTTGAATAAGATATCAAGAAAATCATTGAAACAAAAACCAGCTATGAACTTAACTTCTGGAGGACACTGAGAGGCTTGTTTCTAGATGTTATGTAAGAAAACTGAAACTGGTAAACAGGATAAGCATTTGAAGTGATGGTCTTTGGCTGGAATCTACCTTTAGTGGTATCTTAAACACTTTCACTTTGGCTCCTAATCATAGAGTAAGATCATTAATGTTGTACCTTGCCATATCTCTGACAGTAATTTCTCTAACCAGTCTAATGCATTTGTTTTGAGACTGGTCATGCCTCTGCTCTGACATAGCCTGGAATGCAAGGATTATTTCAGAATAGCTGTGGTGGGCAGTAGTTATTCTTGCCAGTGGCTTTACCTTAAGTTTGCAATTAATGAAATTATCTGTGCAGATAGCATCTTGACAATGGCATTAAGAGCTGGCTTTTAGAGATCACTGCAATTTGTGGTTTAAAACAGCTTTCCTTAAAATAGGAATTTCATTTGTACAACAAAACAGTTTTGATTTGCTTTAAGCAGAGTACAACTGCAATTACACATTGTTCTTCCACCCTCAGTTTTAGGTAATCCTGCTCCCTCTTTCCTGTTTTCTTTCATCTTCCTACTCGAGAGATTACTCCCCTCCCCCCATGCAGCTGCACAGGTTTAAGCCTAGCATGAACGTCCCACAGAATGGGTCTGTGAAATAAAGCTTTTAATCTTCAGTGTCACCTCAGTAAGTTCAGGGCTCAGATCTAGAATACAGCCCACTGAATGGGTGCAATAACTTTCTGAGGGGAGGAGGTGTGAACCTCTTAAATCAAATGTGCTGTTAGTGGTGTGGGAATGTGAAACCACAACCTAATGAATAACAGCAGCCTTCAGGCAAAAACACCAGTTGAGTGATGGATAAGGTCAGTGGAATTAATACTTAATGAATATATATATATTAAATATTTTGACAAATAAATGACTTTACTACATACTGTGATAGGAATTTTCCCACCTTCAGGTAAAATAATGTGTTTGGTTTTCTATTGATTTTAGGCAGAGTTATGCTAACTGTAATTCTCTAAAGTGATTTGATACTGGGTGCAGAATCTGCATGGCGCCTCGTGCTTGTCTCCACCTACAGAGCAGCTGCAGGTGTCAGTGTTGCTGTGCACAGTCCTGGGGCCAGTACTATGCATCCGTGGGAGGGCTTGGTTGCAATGTGAGAAATAATTAGCCCTTCTTGTCAGGTGTTAAGGAGCTGGAGCTGTCCCACCCTCTGCATCTACTCAGTGTATCACATGCTTAGCTGCTGAAAATCATACAAATACTAAGCATATCCCAGTATCCATGTGCTGGCAACTGCTCCAGTAAACAAGAACTGCAGCTCACTCATCCTAAAGGAGCACTGAATAATCTAGTGGTAAAGGCAGAAGAATAAATGTCACCTACTCAGGCTGTGATTTATAACTTTATTTACCGTGAACATCTCAGGTTGTTTCATGGTTACAGCCTCCATGAAGAAGTTTTTGGGCTAGGCTGGATTTGGAATGAAAAATGCCAAACTACTTAAGTCTGGTTAACTGGAACAGGTTAACTTCCTGGCAGAGTCAGATTAAATTAAAAGCTTTGGCAGCAAGTTTTTACTTACAGTGAGTTCTTCCCCCTGCACTTGTTTTTTCAGCTGAACACCTCTGAAGTGCCTGCTGTACTGCAGTAAATTTCCCCTGGACTCCTCTGGCTCTGGGAAGAGCTCCTCTCTGACACTCTGGCAGTACAGGCATCTCCTGCTCCTCTTGGACACCTCCCAGGTTGCATCCCCCTTGTCTTTCCCTCTCACTTGCCTCACCCTGCTGCTGGCAGCTCAATACACCCTCTGCTCTCCAGGCAGCAGGAGCAATTCCCTCTTCCTGAAAGGTTTTGTCTGACAGGAGCACCGTCAAAGACAAAGTAAGAAACCTACCTTTCTCCCTGCTGCCCAGTCATAGCCCTGTAAACATTTTGCATACAATATACCTTAGTATTGGTATAGTAAGCTATGAACAGATGAGATTACAGAAACTTAAGAGATCTAAGCTGCACTGAGCATCATCTACACCACTCAGAAAATGTAGTGGCAGGATCTGTTGTTTACCCCTATAAGCAAGTGCTTATAGGGTGCAGAACTGGGTGAAAGGGGCAAGAGTCTGCTGGGCAGAGAAGCAGAGCAGTAAAGAGATGATGCTGAGAGCAGAGGTATTCACAGGGGGAGTTAGTAACTCCATGTAACCTTTACTCAATATAACAGAAGTGCTCCAGATGTGGAATAGTCAGTGCAGGGTAGCAGAGACCTCTCGTTAGTAAGGGCAACACCTCAGATCTGAGCCAGGCTTTAACAAAATGATTCCTGTTTCAGGTGAACGCTGCTGACAAGGCTGTGCTGTCAAGACACAGAGCCCAATGGGCCCATGCTGCTGTGCTCTGGTTTATGCCTCTACCAAGTGGGCCCCACAATATTCACAGCCTCATCTTCCCCCCTGACTTCATGAGGAGCAGTGTCAAACCTCTGTGAACATCCACCTTTCCACAAGCGTAAGAAAAGAGGGTGAAAGACAGAAATCTTATCACATAATCCTCAAAAGCTTGGCAGAGGTTCTGGAGAAATAAACTGAAAGTAAAGAACATAAGCAAAAAATCATCACAGATATCTAGAAATAGAATTGAAGGGAGAGGGTCATCAGCATGGCTAAGAAAATATCTGGGCAAACTACAAGAGACAAGAAGAGCAATTAGACAGATAAACAGCAGCTGCAGGAAGCTACATGAATTCTTTGAACCATTTCCCTATTGTTCACAGTGGGAAGAGGGTAAAATTTCTTCAGGGAACTCTCTTCAGGTAGCCAAGGCATAGCCGTGGCATGGAGTGAGCTCTCTGAGGAAGAAGTGTTGGAGCAAGTAGAAAGAGCTATTAGCAGTCACTCCTCGGGGCTTGATCTTGTTCTTCTGAGAGATGAGAATGAAGTGGAAACAGAAAGTAGCTGAACTAACAGAAGTGCTCCTTATCAGTGCAAGGCGTGTGACGGAGCCCTAATGCGTGGGTACGTTCTGGCTCCTGTCTTTCCAAAGGGAATTTACAGAGTGTATTTCAGCCCAAAGGAAAATTTTTAGATTAAAGTTATTAAAGGCAGGTTCATAGGCTGTACAGAGGCAGCTAAACAGAGAGAAATTATGGAGATGCTACTACTGCTGCTAATAACAATTCCTACAAATAATGGCATTTAGGATGCCAAGTTATCTTTAGCAGTCTAGAAAGCAAGGACAATACTAGGGAATTTATTGACATTAGGAGTTTCTTCTTCTCCTTCTGATAGTCATCTAGGTCTTCCTAAAAAACCACTGCTTCCCCCTGGCCTCCTTATGGCATATTAGTGAAATATTTGTAGGAAAGGAAAAATCTGTCGGTGATTATTCATGCCATAGAGCAGACAAATAATGAATTCTTTTTAATTACCTTTGCTGAGACACCTACAAATGTTAACATTCTTGAAACTATCAACCTTTTTAAAAAATGCCAGGTACTCATATTTGTGGCCTCCTGCTGCAGCAAAACTCACAAGCTGCATGTGTCCCTGGGAAGGACATCCTCACGGTGTCCCAGGCTGGTAGCTCCCCACTCTCCCACCCTTCCCACTGGAGGGTCAGCAGCCTGCCAGGCTACGCACAGATCTTCCTTACCCAAAGGGAGAGGGATTTGGAGCCAACCTGCTGAGTAGCTGTGCTTTTGAGCTCCCTGTCCCCTGTAAAAGAGGAGCCTGATGAAACTCCAAGGGCTTCAGGTTGCTCCTACGTTAGCCTAAAACCACCATGAAATCAAAGAAGTTACAGTGCTGTTAAGTGCGGTGACAATAAAGCCTTAAAATTGACCTTAATGAGTTTAGATTGGCTTCTCCCTAAGTGTTCCTCAGTGGCTCTTTAGTATCAGGTTGCTCTGGGCAATCTAATAATCACTTAAACTGTACAGAGCCTTGAAATGAAATGGAGTAGCTGAGCTTAACAAACAAGTTACAAGTTACCTCTTTGTTTCTTAAGCCAGATTTTGTGGGTGAGTTAATAGAAACTAATATTCATTGATGTTCTTGGTCCAAAACAATATATGCTTGTTTTTACCTCGTTCCTACCATTAGATCAGCGGGCAGGCACAGCCTGAATCCTAGGTGGTGAGCTTCCATGGCTGACCACTTGTGCCTAACTCAGTACAAAGCAGCTCGCTGGTGAAACAATTATACTACAGTAAACCAATTAACTACAACTATGCTGAGTTAAAACAATGAAATACAGAGAAACTTTGGATTTGTTATAAACAAGCTAAGCTTTGAAAGGTTATTTCTGCTACAAACTATTTCATAGTTTGTACTTAAAATGCTTTTTCCTCAGGCGATGTATTTCTACTGAGCAATCATGCCCTTTTTCATTTGGCAAGCATGGGTTCCCTCAACTCCCACCCGCTCTGTTTTGTACAAAGCAAAAATTAACATGGCTTCATTGGCAGAGTAAGAAATATTTATCCAGGCATTTATTAACCAGGGAAGTCCTACATGCTCAGATTTGTCTTCTTTTGTAATACGTGCTTCAATCTGTAAGCAAACTTCTTCCACCCAAATAGTCCTCTGATATCAGAGGTCCAAATGGTGTCCTGATTAGTGATAGTAAACTGATAGAATGGAGAGAACTTAGGAATGAGCAGTGTCTCAGTACAGAGCTGGGAGCTTTCACAGCCACTGCTGCTGTTTCTTCCAGTTGTGTTACTAGACTAGACACACTCATAAACTCCTTACCTAAAACTTGCTCTTCCCACACATCTACTCCTTGGTCTATAATCTGTAGATTATCTGTTAATCCCCCATGCTCCCACTGGCTCCAGATCATAACACCAAATTTGAACATACTTGTAGGTTTGCAGCCAAAATGAAGTTTAATGGTCACAGTAGCTCTCTTAAGTTAGGAACCACCCCAGCAGCAACATTAAATGACTGTTGTAAGATTATGATGAAATGGAAAGATAAATTTGGGAGTTCATCTCTTTCTCTTCATGTTTCAGAACTGATATGCTCATGGTTAAGTAAAAAACCAGAAAGCAGATACAGCTGTTTCCAGATACCTCGAGAGGTGATGCTTAATGATATTTCTACCCTGTGGACCACTGAAGACTATTTCCAAGAGACCAAATAATGTGAAAAAACCCCACCCCAAACCCACTGCCCATAAATTTAAATTCAGCATTCAGGTTTCCAGATCTTCACTTTGTCCACAAAAAAGTTGAAATCTTTTGACAAAAGTGAAGGACCGTAGTTAGCCACTACATGCTATCGCCATGAAAAACTGCAGAAACACCAGTAGTTTTTGAAAACAGCGAGACCAGAGCCCTTCTGTTATCTAAATGTGGCCTCTTTGCAATGTTTCCATCTTGCAGAGAAGTTGTTACTTTCAACCACTTCCTGGAAGAAGCAGCAGAAAAAGAAGTGCGGGGGAAAGCCAGGCTCCAGCACTTCATTGAGAACCTGTTGCAGCGCGTGGATCTGGCAGAAAGGCAGCTAGAATATTACCAAAACCAGCAGATGGTGTGCAACCACACCGACGTCAGTGAGCACGTGGTAAGCCAGCAGAGTCCTTCCCTTTACTGTCAACCTCCCCCTGGAGCCAAAGTACTGGAGTTTGAATACGGGTGGGCTCAGCGGCTCAGGCCAATCGCTACTGCAGGCATATGTGCATTTGTGAAATGTTTCTTTAGGTGTGTTTTATTTGTGTTTTAAACTGCCACTTTCATGAGAGAAAGGAGCAGGGAGTGTCAGAGCAGCAATCGTCAAAGACGGTAGAGGGAGAGCAATGAAATATTTGATAGATACTTAAAATTTTTTCCAGCTTTGGCTCTTGCTGCTGTTGCCTTTGCCATGAACACTTTTTAAATATAACTTGGCAGTCTTTTTGGGATGCCAAAAGATTTTCAGGAAAGACGTGGCTCCCTATAGGTGGCATATCAGCCTGCTCCAAATCATCTTGCTTTCAGTAGTTACCTATCATGAGACTCTTAGAAATGGTGAATGGATTCCCACAGGCCTGTACCCCATGGACTAGAAATCAAAGAACATTGCTTTTTAAAATACATTATTTCTTTAAAAGCCCACGTTTTTAATACATAAACTCAATATTTTTCCTACAATGCATTACATTTATATGACAAGTTTTAGGCACAGGACTTCCAAGGAACTTTTCAGTTTAAATGAATACCCCATGCTGCCTGTGCTCAGTAGTTGCTCACCCTGGGATGTGAGAAGAAGGCTTTTGAGCATGCACAGCACTGAACAGGTATGCAGTGGTGGAAAGGAAATGTTCCCAGAGCTACTTGGAAGACAACAAGCTTTAGGTAAGACCTGAATAAACGTAGATGAGCTGAAATCCAGTGCAGGACATCTGAGACAGTATCTGTGAGAACATTATGGGGCTCCGTACAGATGGGCCTCAAAATTAAATCATCTCTCTCTCTCTGGATGTGTTTATTGTGATGCCAGGCTCAGCAGTGTCCCTTGGGGAGGGCTCTCATTTTTAAGAGAGACCTTTTTAACCCTCACTCCACACAGCTGCCCTGCTTTCTGGGTGACTTCAGCATTCCTCTAAGGTCATCCATCCAAATATTGACCATCCTGACCTTCAGGAGGTACAGAAAAGTACACCATGAGATGGCTCCAGACTCCAACCAAGACAGATGACAAGCAAAGTCAGGCTGGGTAAAAATCCATCTGCAAAGTGTGGACAATACCAGGGACAGAGGGAACATTTACAAGAACATAATCATTTTCAGATGCCAAATCTGACTTGCTTGGCTCAGTGACTACATTAAATGATATTCAAAGGCTCAGTGTACAAGCTCTGATGAGAGCTCAATACAAAGAATGGATTTAGTACTAAGATCGATTTAAGCTGAGCTGGCATTGAACACCTCCTTTCTGACCCCCACCAAAAGAGGGACTAGACAAATTGTTTCCACACTGTGAACCAAACTGTTGTAAAAAATGAAGTAATGCAAATTTGGGCTGGCACTGAGGCTATGCTGTCCCTAGCTGGTCTCAGAATTTGCAGGAGGGGGAGAGAATGTTTGTGTCCTCACCCTCCACCCTTCAGTGCAAGTCTGGCAGAGCCAAGGGCTTGTAGTTGTAGTTTCCTAGCCACTTGTGTAAAGGAAATGTATCACTGAAAAACTAAAGGATCTGAAAGTTAATTTCATACAGCTTATTCAGCCACTGCCCTTTATTAATTATCTTGAACGCAATAATTACTTCTCATTGTATCCATACTGTTTAACCTAATGTGAAAGATCTCTGTTCAGCTCACACTTCTTTCAATTTACTTTGATCATAGTTATAATAAAAATAATGGGAAAAATCCAACCACTAACAACTCACTTACTATGAACTTTAAAGACGTTTATAAGATGGAAGAGTAATAATCTGTAAAAGAGGAGGATTTTTTGGTTTCTTTTATGAGTGTTGTTCTAGTTTTAACAGCAGGTGAGAATGGAAGTATGGTTTTAAAGATTGTGTACATTTTATCCTTGTACTTTAATTACTTGAAAATGTAATAGTAGTAACCTGGTTTTATTTTCATTGCAGTTTACAGACATTTCATTAAATAAGAAACCCAGATGCCTGTATGTATATCTCCTTTTTTTTACTAAAATACACCAAGTTGATATGCTTGCATTTCTGCTTTTGCATTTTACCTTATAGGTTGGGTTTGGTCAGGTTCTATACCTGCATGTGGTCTATATTTATGTCATGTAATTGAGGAAAAACAGATTTCTACTAAAACAAAACTAAATTCAGATATTCTCTAAAGAAAATAAAGAATACTAATTTTCTGTTAAACAGATTACTCCTTCGGCTGACTATAATAGCCTATTGCAAAGCTACAGGACTTGAATCTCTTTGGCAAACGCAGTCCAAGTTTCAGTTGGAAATATCTTTTAACATTCTATAGGTAGGAGAGACAGTTGTCATTTCCTAACTGACAGTAACACTCATATAACCAAACAAGTGCCCTGACAAAGCATGGGCATTAACAATCTCGGGTTACTCAAGCAGCTGTCATGGAAGCAGCAGAACTAATTGGGGCTGGTCTCCCATGTCTTTGTGACTTGGTCATGAGTCCCAGCAGGTGGCTTAGAGCACCACGTGCTGCTTGGCCAAGTGACAGTCAGGCAGTGCACCCTTTCCTAGTGGAGACATGAGTTTGGGACTTTCTCCCATTACACCATAGGCCATTCTCCATAACACAACAGATTAGGAATATGTGTAAGTAGAAGTTCAGACTCTCACAGTCACTTACATTGCAGAGATGCTTCTTTTAGTGAAAAAGCATTTCCCACGTCTGGAGGGGGCAGCTTTGCATTTCACACGCAGTGACCTCCATCCTACCCTGACTGTGAATTGGGGACAGACAGCTGTCTTCTCTACCATAAACTCGTTCCATTTAAATACAATTTAGCCCCTTTAGGTAGCCCCTCATATCATATTGACCTTGACCTTCTGGTTTTAATGGCATCACTCAGTGCAGCAGAGGACTGCCTAACATCACCTGCAGTAATGCCTGTGTATGCCTTGGGAATAAATGATGTAACTTCTTCACCATAACAACAGCTGAGAAAAGTAGAACGCTGCATCTTTTAACAACAACTGAGTAATGGACAGTAACAAACAGTACCCAAGAACTGATGGTAAACCAGAGTGCCCAACACTTGTGCATTTACACAGGTCATTCCTAAACCCCAGCAAGTGGTCAGAGCCCAGGCCTGCACCAGGCCAGGATGACACAGTGTCTGCAAGCTCCCAAAACTTCCCTCTGGTGAAACCTGGTTAGCAAAGCTGCCAACCAGGTAATGCTGTTATGTAGGTAAGGCTTAATTCCTACTATGTCAGATGGCCCTCACTACCTCCCACCAATAAATACAGGCTTTCATGGCACCCTTCTCATCTTCCTAAAGAGCAGGAGAGGGTTTTCACTGTACACACCTGAATAACCACAGCTTTTTCCAAAACTGGCTTTGTCAAGTGTGCAATATCATTTAACTCCCAGAAGAAGTAATACTACAGATACATGGTTTTCAGAAATAACAAGCTACGGAAAATAGCCCTATGGGCTCCCTTAAAAGATCAACTTGTACATAAGCACATCTGTTCTTCAGTCACAGGATCTGGGTAGATGTGAGCTGGTGCCTTATGTTCATAGTTCTGCTGTTACACTACATGTATCTGCTGTAAAACATTTCAAGATTATGTTAAAAGGGGGTATAATGATCTTACTTAGCTAAACTGAGGAACTGCAGTTTCAATGTAAAATTTCAAAGTGGAGTGCATGGTTCAGCCTTTGCAGCACTGGGCACTTTGCCGTCACTCCACCTGAGCTCACCAATTTCTGCAAATCTTGCTGGGCTTGAACCATCACAGAGAGAACAAAGAATCCAGCTTACTTTGGCCTTTAAGCTTTCATACCCTTCTTCCCACCAGTTTTTGTATTCCCCTTTCTTCTTCTCCTGTTTTAAATTAAAGCCTGAAAGGGAAGCTAAAGTTTCCCTAGATGGGCAGTCAGCGCATGCATGGAGTTTCCTGAGCTACTGGCCATTAGCAGCAGCAGCTCCCTGGGGCCTGGGTGCAGTCCAGGGCAGCACTGAGATTCCACAAAGAAGTCCCTACAGTTCCTCCACCTACTTTCTACTCTTATGGTGCTGTGTGGTCTTCCAAAGACCAAGGGATGTTCATTCTTTGCAGAAGGTTGATGTGAACATGTGCATCTTTAAAAATCCCGGCAGACCACCAAGTATAGACCTCAGTAAGGTCTCAGCACTCCAAAATCAGCAGAATACTGATTGGAATAAAAGTGTAGACGGACGTGCCTGAAGAGTGCACCAGAACACACATAGGGGTTATTTTAGTGAGGAATGCTTTTGAGTACTGAGAAGTGGCATTCATCTTGCAGCTCTGTTTTTAACATGCAGCCTTATTCTGTAAAACAAGACTATTTTTGTCTTCAGAAATGTATGGGTTTGGGATATTTTGGGGACCTATTAGTTTGCAAGACTGAATAATAGTTATTAATAATCACTATTACTAATTTCAGGAGCCGAGGAAGTCAACATGCTTCATATAACATCCCTGATGCAAAGCCTCATTCCTTTCAAAAAGGAAGGATCTTGTTGAAAAAAGCAAAGGATGAAAAAAACAGCTTGCAGCCAGTGAAATGCTTCTATGAACCTGTTGATTGCCCAAGAGAAATATGGAGAGCACAAAAGAAGGTTGAATCAGTCTGCTCTGCCAGGAAAGTGAGTGCAAAATCAAAGATGGGTAAAAAGGCCAAACCGCTATAGGGATGGTGAGCAATATACAGTAACACAGGAACTTGGCTTCAACACAACAAACATTGAATGAAGTTAGTCATCCTTCTTTTTCCTATCCATCTGGCCATGCCAAAACATATCAGATATAATATATAGAAATATATACATATGGAAGATTTCTATTATTTAGTTATGCCATTCCCTCTTTGGGCGCTATAAAAGAAGTGACATTTTATTCAGTTTACATGGAGGTTTTTCTATTTATTCATGTATTTATTTATTTATTTATTTAGTCATTTATAGAGCTTATTTTAAATGACTGCAGTTATCTTGCTGGGCAGTACTGTGGCTGTATGTTTAATTATTTTAGTGGCAGCATGTGGCCTGCTAATTTATTTTCCATCTGTGTTACTGCTGAAGTTCAGAGGAATCCATTTAATCAGCACCTAAATATTCAATCTTTCAGCTTAGGTAGGTGTAAGATCAGTGACTAACAGACATACTTAGATGCAAAAGGCCTACTCAAAGTCACTTGAAGGCTGTTTACAGCAGTAGATTGCTACCCTGGGTTTTTGGCTATAAGCACATTTCCATCTTTTATTAAATACATTAAACCACTTGATTCTGCCAGCAGCCACATTGTCTATTGGTACAAGTTTGGGCTCCTCTGGTGTCCCTTAGCAAGGAGACCAGAAGCTGCCCTGGCAAGCACAGGCTAGATTGGGCCCGAGGAGGAGTTTCAGTGCCAAGTGCCAGCAGCAGGTTATCAGCTGTGGTGCAGCAAGCAACAGGCTAATGCAGCGTGTTATTGCATGGCATCATGTTCAATGCCTGTGCTTGGTCTCAGGCATGAGAGGCCCAAATGGCCATGATTACAACCCAAATCCTTCACATTTTTATCTCTGAAGAATCTTTACAGGGCTGAGAGATCACTGACTTTGAACTAAGAACCCAAATGCAAGGCAGTTAGAGATGACTGCGGAACAGGAATGCCTGTGTTTACACTGGTTTGTCCCAATTAAAAGGATCCTTATTTATCAGAGAATTTATTTATCAAGATTTTCTTTGTGTATACAGTTTTTTGGTAACATGAATCCTCATGCCATGTTTACAGATATGAACATCCTGATAATGTTACTGACGGGATTTGTTTTCTCAAGAAAAAGAAAGGATAGGGGAGACAAGTCTGTGTGATTTATTTTTTAAATGCTCATAACAGATGTAAATTGTTTATGTGGAAGGTGATTTTTACAGTATGTGTACAAAGATTTGTGAAAAATGTTTTTCATTTTTTATAACTATGTCTGTAAGCAGAACTGAGTATTAAAAGACAGTGTATCACTATGATTACTGCTGCAATAAGCACCCAAGTGGCAATATTTTTAAAGCAGAAGATGACCAATCAGTCAGCTAGGATCAGGTAACTACAGATGTCATACATTTGTCAGTGTACAGAGCTCCCAGAAAGTAGCAGAGTGAAGAAAGAGTATTATTCCTCACTTTTATTTAAAATAGTGTATATGGAACAATCACTATATGTTTAAAAGTCTCTCAACACTGTTTCAGTAGGAAGTCACAGTGTAAAACCAATTCAGGTACTTAGGTTGTAATGATATTTTAATATTTATTTAACTCTGTCACAAGGCCACACTTGGCCTTATGCTAGGCATTGTGTGTGGTGAAAAGGAGTTGTTCATTGTGTTGCATGGGCTTGGGTCAGATTGTGTGTTACAACAACTTTTGTAGGCAAGCTACAGTTGAAGCATTCTTGTGGTTTTTTTCTATTGCTTCCCACATCCTTCCACAAACCTGAAAAAATGACCTTTTTTGAAGATAATAAGGGTGAACATTAGAAAGATAATAAAGTAAAATATATTAATCTGTTTCTTTATCCACCTGACACAGAAGGGATATTTTTATTTTTAAATGCCTATCTACTCTGTTAGTCACCAAAGTTAAGTGCAACTACTAGTTCACAAATAAGATGTTTATTTTATTATTTATCATGCCAAAATTTTGACTGTAAGTTGTCCTTTTCAGGGAGGAAGAGGAAAAGAGTAAGAGAAGTTGCATGTTTTTAAACTTTTCAAAGCCTAATTTACACTAACTTGCCAAACAAATGCCAGTTTAGTTAATTAGAAAGAAATTGGATTGTACTGTAATCCCAGATAAAAGTTTTTAGAATATAAACATTCTAATAATAAAGATATATTTCTCAGTTACTGTGTCATTTAACTCTGTCAAATACATTGTTTCTTACAAAAGCCTCCGAAAGAGCAGAGAAAAAGCCAAGCAGCAGCAGCTCGGACTTTGGTTTATACCTCAGGTAAAGCACATCAGTGAAGTTGGGTTGTGACCCTTCCCAGCAATACAAATTAACCTGCAGACAGCTGCTCCATCCTGCCTGCACAGCTCACACGTGTCAGCTGCTGCTCTCCTACTGTAATCGTCCTTGAGGTGACCCACAGGGTCATATAACCTGCTCAAAGCAGAGGCAGGGCAAGTGGAGGGAAGGGTCAGGCAAAGGAAATTAAGGGCAGAGGGGCTCCCAGGGAATGTCAATGATGGTGTCTCTCACACACACTGCCAGTTGCAGAGCCATCATTTCATCAGGCATCTCTCTGGTTAGACTTGGAAAGAGAGGTTTTCCCATGGGGGAACCAGGTTCCTGTCTCATTAACAGAAACAACATTTGAGAGGAATTGAGAACCTGCACCAGGCTGAGTGTAACCAGCTTTAGCTTGTGGGGACTTCTGAAGTTGGGACTTGTCAATTTAAAAATACTTTTTAAATCTGGAAGTGTTCTGACAAAGTTGACCATTCACCTTTGAAAATGAATTTGAAGCACAGTTACCACATTTTGCCCTTTGAGACACTTTGAAGGTACCTTGGTGGGTTGTATGCTCACATCAAAGTGAATTTCATTAGGACCTGGATGCCTCATTCCCATATAAATTTTTAAAATCCCACCTTATTTATAACTAAAAATATCTCAGAGCAGTATGTGTACTGGCTGGGCCTTTACAGGTGAGCTTTCTGCTTAAAACAAAATGTTCTGACAGACATGTGACATTATAGGCCAGGAAAACAAGAGACTAATTGAAACCCAGACCTTTAATTAGAGCTATACATAGAAAAAACCAATCACTTTGAGATGCTCCTGCCAGTTGAAGAGAGAGCATGTTTTTAGAGCACTTAATATCATCTGATCCCTCCCCCCAGTTCTGACTCAGTAGTAACGGCAGCCTCCCCCTACCCAGAGGAGATCTGAACACATTTGTTTTGTTTCGAGGAGAGTTACTGCAAATATTCAGTGGGATATTAATATTCAAAGAGATGGCCACCAATTAGAGCAGTTACTAGGTCAAACAAATTGTCACTTCTATCATCCCTAATAATCCTTCCAATGCCACTGGCTCTTTCAATCTACTTGAGCAAAATCCAGCTCTTCTCTCTCTTTATTCTGCGTCATCAGATAGTTGCCTCTATTTGTTCTTACCTCAGACTAATGCTGATTGTTTCCATACATCCTGTCTGAAGTGGCTGGAGTGGACTATTTTAGTGCTCTCTGCAGTGAGGATGGGCATTATTTTTTATTGTTTTTTAGAAAAAATAATCCCAGAAGTGATTTTACTACATGAAGCTCTTAAAAATAGATCCTGCTGCGACACAAACAAAATGTCCTTTTCCATTTTGTTGCTAATGCCACCCTCTATCTAGCCATGCTTTTTTTATTCTGGTCTCTTGAATTTGCATTTGCACATCTCTCCAAGGAGAAGGAGAAACAAGCAGCGTAAATTAAATGCAGTCATTAGTCTGACAAGCCTTTCCCCTCTCACTGTCTCAGTCCTAGCATCTCACACTGCAAGCAGTTGGCTTGAATTTTTAATAAAATCATGGAAAAAAATATACACATTATATTTCGAGTTCATTAGAATGTAATGAAAGAGGAAGAGGTTCTTCTGAGCTGGGAGGGAAAGAGGAAGAGAGATGCTCCACTTCCTAGAGAAGTCACTTTTAAAGATAAATGTGACAGGTTGGAGGAATTTGGTGTGTGCTGGTGTGAGTTGAGGGAAAGCCAGAGTCACACATAAGGCAGCAGTGAAAGGATGGGGGCCTCATTACTGCCTGCTGTTTCTTAGGGGTTTTGACCTACAGGACATCAGCATAGATACAACCTGACACATTCAGTCTTTAAGTCATGCTTTACACACATGCTTTGCAGCCTAATTACTAATTTCAAAGTAATAGACTTCAGCATTGGGGCTTCCAAGAAATTCCCCAAACTCTGTCCACAGTATTTGTTTAAGCCATGTGTATTTGCCTTACAATTAGAACCTGTGCTCGGGGGGCTTGTCAGCAGTGGGGGATTTCTGTGTGCTCCCAGTCCTTGCTCCCTCCTGTCTCTGCTCAGTGACTGCTGGATGGGCGCTGGCAGTTCTGCCAGACTCACCCCACTGAATGGCAGCTGGGTCCCCCAGCAGTGCTTTCCTTTACAGAACTTTGCTGATTTTTTTGTCTGATTCCCTAGCTCCCTCCTTTCTACCAACCCAGTGCCTTCAACATGAGAGAAGGCTCATGCAGCTGGCGTGTTCCCTGAACCTCAGCCTACCGATAAATCACTGAATTGCACCAGAGACACTTGGAAAATGCTTTCTGTGGCAGCCCGCGGGCAGCTGCTGCTCTAAGGTGGCACATTCCCACTTGTCCTGCTGGCTTTGTGCTGCCTGGGTGACAAGTCTGCCTGTCACCATTCGTGCCTCTCATGCCTGTTGGCAAACAGGCGGTGGAGTGACCAAAGATCAGAGGGCTGTGTTTCTGAGAGGACGTCTGCTGCCCATCACCCCTCCGCTGGAGAACAACGGTAACTTTGGCTGAGTGTCCTACACTTCAGAAGTATTTTCATAAAAAACGTTACACACATGGTACTTGCCCTTTGTTGAAGTACAGCTCGGGCAGGTGTCACAGATCTCTGCTCCTGAAGGGATTTCTGATCTCCCACCAGCCAGCATTGTTGGGGTACTTTTGTAAGAGAGGGGAGGCTGAATATTGGTCATATGAACCACACACATACATGCTCAGGTGTGCACACTAGCAGAGGGTCAAGAAAACAACCAAAAGAAGGTTGGTTTTGTTTTGATTTTACTATACATTAATATTCTATCACTCTTAGAGAGAAACCCCAAAAGAAACTTTCCAAAATAAAACTACCAACAAGCTAGTCCAGGAATTGTATATATACCTTTCCCAGAAAATCACACTTGGCATCACAGAATATATTCATCTCTAGCAAATTTCCAGAAAATTCTCCCCCTTGCAGAAAGTAGTAGGCTCTGAAGATACTTCTAAAACTTCTTCTCATGGGGAAGAAAAAAAACAGGCAGGAAAATAGGAGTATTTTATCATGAACCAGCATTGCTCCAAATCCACAAGGTTTACACTAAGAAACTCCCCCAGCAGTGAGCCTGTAATTGTTTCTATGTCAGCCTGCCTTGCCTACCAACCCTTCTGAGATCCAGGCTATAGAGGTGACCTCCTAAATATGGCATGGTTTAATTATCCCTCCCTCTCGAGCTTTGTGCAGGCACCTGTTCAAGAGGAGCACGTGAAAGTCACCGGTTTTGCATGCTGCCAGGGTATGCCACGGTGTTCGTGCCAAGCTATGCTGGTGCCACCCCCAGGCAGAAGCCCTTTGTGGGGATTAGCCTGAGGAACCAAGGGATGGATCAGGCATCACCCAAAGCCTGGCAATGGCAGGTGAAGCAAATTGGATTTATGAGAGCTGAACCCATTTCTGTGACAAGAGCCATGACTCTCCCATGGCTACCAGCGTGGTTGTGCACTTCCCAAGCCTGCCTAGGTTCCTCACCAGCCCTAAGAAGAACTGGGGTAATGGAAGGCATGGAGGTAGGTTGAAAAACTCTCTTGCACACAGCTGCTTTAATAAAGGGTTTAAAAAGCACAGAGGGACCATCTCAAATGGCAGTTTTTGAGCACACACAAGCTCATCCTACCCTTCTCTTGTCCCCTAGAGGTAGAGGACTATTTCAGCCATGCTGGGAGCCAACTAGTTCAGTGATGGGGCAGAAGGGAGATTGCTCTGCCAGCAAACACCTTGCCAATGTACTTCTTAAGGGCATTAAACATTTTATCCATTAGGAAATAATGAAATTAAAAGAATAATCACCACTAAATGAAGAAGCCATAACTCCATTGTCAGTTAATTGCCACAGTGAGCACACTGAGCTGTCGGTGACAAGTTTTATTGTAGTCCCTTTCTAAAGAAAATGTTGTTGCCAGACGTTACCCAGATTTCACCTGTAGAGTCCCCTCCAAGGGAGCATATGAGGGCAACAAGCAGAAGACAAAAGACTGAGTCCAAGTGAACAAGGAGGAACATTTGCCAGAGGACAGGCATAAGTTTAAGATTCCAGAAGCACGGGTGGGGAGAATGAAAATGAAGACACAACCGAGGCAGTTGAAATACATTATCATGGCCTGTGCTAAAGAAAAGACCAGGACAGCAATATAGTTGCTATTCCATTTATTTTTTTAGTGGGCTTCAGTAACTTTTTAGTTTTTCTAACCACTTTTTAAGGAGGAAATGGAGGTGCCCTTCCCACGTCAATACCATATAGTATCACCACTCTCATTTTCTAGGGTACACCACGAAAGGACTTAATAAGAACCAGATTATCTTTTATTTTGGGGACAGGGGCTTCTATTCCTTTGATGCAAGTAGATGAAAACCTACACCATGGATGCCCATCTCCTTGGATTTCAGGATTGGTGCTGTGAATCTGGGTATGTGAGTCTGGGTGATGTCAAAGGTCACTTCCTGAGCAAAACGTAAATAAAACACTTCCCTTTTATCTGTGTACACACTCGAGGTGTCCAGGAGACAACATATATGAGCCAGTTTAGATGTCAGTTTGCAGTGGGAAGAAGTGGTTCTCTGCTCGGAAGGAAATTTTGCATAGTTATAAAAGCTGGTGTGAGTCCAGGATAAGACCGGCAAATGAGTACCCTATTTGAAAATTCGGGTTTTAGGCAAAAATAGCTTTTCAAGAGACATTGGCTGATGAAGTAGTAAGCTGGCAGATGAATCCAGACGGAGCCGTTTTGCCACTAGGTGGTGATGGCTGACAATGAATGGGTGCAGGACGCTCTCAGCCCCTCTCTCGCCTCACCGGATCGTCTCACACCCCCCTCACTATTCCCGTCCTCCTCGGGGGCAGTGCGTGTTCCACTGGAACACGCCCTGCTGTTACCAGAGACAGGCCACTCCATCTAACCCCAGCCTAAGGAGCACGTTAATTAGAGGACTTGACTAAATACATGGAAGCGTCATTTAATTAACTGGAAATGGTGAACGAAGAGGAGACCAGGAATGTACATGCTACAGTTGGTCACTTGGAACGGGATGCTAGCAACAAAAGTAGTATCAGTAGCTGAGTCAATCTCAAAATCACACCAACTGAACAAAGATGATCAAAATTTGTTTTTCTGACAAAGCCAAATCTCCACAACATCCACCCCAGTCCCCCGGCAAAAAGCAGGGGTTTTGGAACAGTGGCCGAAGGCAGAGGTGCCAGGCAGGCTGTGAAGTGGAAGGATTATAGGACGCGGAGGTGAAAGCCTTGCTGCCAGAAGAGGCCAAGCCACACCTCGCCGGCGCTGTTCCAGTGGCACCGGAGTGCAACTCTCCCCGCACAAGCCCCTTGGGCTGCGGGACACCCGTGCAGGGCCATACCCTCCCTACAGCATGCCAGAGCAGCCCCATCGTCCCTTCCACAGCCCATCCCCCTCCCTGAGCGTAGCATCTACTAACCTTCCTATTAAGCACGTGATATTCTGCTTCTTCATAACCCTAATTAAGAGGCTTTATTCTTATTCTAGAAATCAAGTCTACTTGAAACAAAATAGCAATTTTCTGTTACAAAATGATGGCTTTCTCAAAGACATAAGAGGACTAATGCACTCGACAGCAGCTAATGACTGCATGCCAAAAGGTCCTTTGCTTTTAGCGTGCACCCATCTGCTTCTTGCTGCTCTGCCATGGCCCACGTGTTAGAATTTACTGAAAACCACCCCAGCCAGCCCAGGTACCGCTGAAAAAGGGGCTCACAAGGACCCACCCCTTCCACAGGGAGATTGCTTCATCCCACAGCATGTCCTGCAGCAAGAAGCTTTGCTGCCAGGGCAGAAAGCCACAGGAAAAGGAAGGAAGAGGGAGAGCATACGGATCACACATGGGTGAGAACCATGGCAAGGGATGTTCCCTGCAGTCCTGTGCCTGGTGGGCTCCTGCTCAGGCCCAGGGGGATTTAGGGATGCTCAGGCCCAGTAGGTATTAACCTCTCCTAACGCTGAATTCAATGGCCCATTAGACCTCTCACTATTACATTGATCAGTTCAACATGTACAAGCCTGACAATTGGCTGTCTCCTGCCCTGAGGAAGGTCTTGGGGGGCTTTATGGTTGTAAATATATATTATAAAGGTCTTTTTTTTTTCCTAAACAGCATTAGATGACCTAAAAAAAAAGTTGTAATCCATCCGGCATAGCTCCTCTTTCACTCCAGAAAGGACTCCCATTCCTTCTTGGATTGTTTCAAGGGCAGCCCTGCCTTTCTGCACCTCAACCACCAGTGCCCAAGGAGGGAGACAGGCCTGCCTGGCTGAAGTCACCAGTCACCCATGAGCAGTGCCAGAGTGACAAAATGGTACAAAAGCGGTATTTGCCACTCTCAGAGCAATCCACAAGCAGAAATTTGTTTTTATGAAACATTAGTCATTTTAGATAACAACAAATTGGTACAAATCCCATATTCACATAAATTACCAGCTTTGAATAGTTGACCCACTTTATAGAGAATCTTGGCACAAAATCTTGACTCTGAAATTTGAGGCAGATTGCTTTCAGTTTGGTCAGCTTGGAAAGAAAGTAATGAAAAATATGTTAATACAGGGCTCAGAATGAGGGCTTCTTTTCACTTGAACTGAAACTGTCTCATTCTTCTTGCAGCGATACAGGGACTAAAATCTTCTGCAAGTGTCCTGTTTAGATTATCTGCAGGTAATTTAGGTTTCCATTGGAAATAAATTCTGGTGACGGACACAGCTCAAACCTGTCATTTGAGTACTGTCCTATGAGTGTGGCAAATGCTGCTCCCCCTGCTGCCGTACTCCAAACCCAGTATTTCAGAGCTCCATGAAGGGACTGTTCTACCCATTTCTGAGGACTGCATTTAAGGAGAAAGGTTAACCACTCCACGCCTGCATATACCTACTTACATATTCATGATCTAGTGGGTGGAATCCCTGCCCATGGCAGGGGGGTTGGAACTATATGATCTCTAGGGTCCTTGACAACCAAAACCCTTCTACGATTTACACTTCTTGCACCTAAAACACTGAAGTGTTTCTAATGTGAATTAACCTACCCAACCTCCAGGACCACAAGCCCTTGCTGTTTAACAAGCCTCTGCAGCTGTTGCAGGGTTGTATGGGCTGTCCCACACCTTCAAGGAGCCACAGCAAACCTCACTATTGCTGGCTTCTCCTTGTAGAATTTGAAACTAGAGCCATAAGTTTTGGCTGTAAACCCTGTTTAAATACATGATTTCTTAATGAAAGTATGGGCTAGCAGGAAAGTTAAGCCATATTCTAGGGATGTTACAAATGAATCAGAACAGTAGATCTATATCACATGTTGGCCAAAAAATCAGCTGAGCATCTGAACATAGTCTAAGCCAACACCAGCTTGCACTAGAAAATAAAACTCAGTCTTCTGGAGACCAAACTCCAGTCCATCACCCAATCCTTCTCTAAACAGATACCAAGACCCATCATTGTGTCTTCCCCTCTCACCTCCAACTTCAAAGAAACGTGCCATAAAGTTGCAAGCTGTCAGCAAACTTTTACCTTCATTCTTGTGCTGAGGATTCAGTTCAAACCCCAATGCAAACTTTTAATCAGCAGCAACACTCATGCAGTATGTAGAAAACCTTTTATTTTTAATAACACACAGAAAGGGGACTGAGAGAAAAGGCATTGATTCACTGTAACAGAGCAGCATGTCTGTTTTACAAGTGTATAACTTCTGGTTGGTAAAGATTTGAGGTGACGGAATATAAGCAGACAATTCCCAGGTAACCAGAAAGGAGAACTACACACAAAAGGCAGGTCTAATATTCAGAATACCTGCAGACATTAACAATGTAATCCTGTCACTAATCATAGCTTGTAATGAACTGTGGCAATGGGGTTCTTGGAAACTGGATGGACTCACATAGCTTGTTATTTTAAATAAATACCATAATTGGTATGAAATCCCAGCAACTAACGTATGAAAAACAGTATGAACTACTAGTCTTTTATGGGACAGAAAGAATTATCCGTAGCTATCCGAAGGCTAGTTTGGCTTTCATATACTTATATTTGAATTTTACATCACCTTGCCTCCAACTCTTTGTAAAACGTAGAGGTTTTGTTAGTGGTGTTTAAGCTAACTGCAGGTATTCTAGGCTTAGATTGTGTGGGATGGAAAGAAATACTAGCCTTTTGCTTAAAAGGAGAGAAAAAGTAGATTTATATTGATAAAAGGAGAACAAGGTGTGGAAGCATGTATAAGCAATGGCATTATGAAAATCTTAAGATCAGATTCTAGAGGAGAGAACTACAGATATTTCTCTTCTTACGATAGACAGATCCAGTCCTGATCCGACAAGGAAAGTTCAGTTGTCCTCACCCACAAACCCCCAAGGAGGCTCTGCAGGAGCTACCCCTGCACCCAGGCAAGCCAATATCCTATAGACGTGTGCTGCTTATGAAACTACAATATTTCAAGAGGTACAAGAAGACTCCTGTGTTATGGCAGTGTCCCTAATGCTCCTCCTGACTTCACGCCTGATGCCCCGAAGGAGACGCAGGGAGTGTCAGGAAGCCTGGCTCCTGCCACTTGTTCCCCTTACAGGTCATCACCATTCTCTGTTTCACTTCCCCCACTCACAAAAATAGAATAACAACTTCTCCTTTGAACACTTTCAGCCCTTTTGATGGCAATTGCTACAATTACAACATTATCATTGCAGGATATTAGATAAGTTTCATTACTCTGTGGTGAAGTGTCCAGGTGAGCAATTTGTCAGTTTTACAGACAAACAGAGATATTGAGATGCTAGTAAATTGCCATAAGAATGGAAAAAATAGATTATTCACTTGTGTTTTCCTCTCTTAGCATCTACCAAATCGCTCATGGGAATACAGAGGGCCCATCCTAAGAGCTGCCTTAAATATTAAGTGTGTTCACTCATCTTAAAGAAACTTATGATACTTCTCTGTTGAACACTGTATGCATTTTCAATTTCTAAAACTGACATCAACTCCAGTGCTTCCAGAGACCTGCCAGCAGCTGGCAGCGAGCTGGCTGCTCCCTCTGCCAAAGAGGATTAATGCCTACTAATGCTGACTGGAGGTAGAAGACCTAATTCTATTTCTAGACATACCAGTATAAAACCAGAGCGAGTAATGTTGTCTACTAAAGACGGGTGCAGTGGCATAAAAGGATTGCAGTTGGAGAGTATCAGGCTCAGAGGAATTGATGGCATATTTTTTTCCAAGGACATACATGTTCAGAAACTAATAGAAACGTTATATTTGCTATAAAGATTTCCAATGGAAAAGAAACACTACTTCCAATAATCCTAGCTCATGTGAATAATGTAAGTAGGACATATCTAAATTTGTTTAATGGTTGTCCAAAAAAGTTATTTACGATCTGTAAGGTGATAGGCCCTTAACCGTTAAGGGTAGCATGTGATTTCATTAGCAGCAAAACAGGCAAAATATATTGCCAGCCAAAATCCCTTTTTCCTCCCCACCAACAAAAGTTATCCTAACCCCTTGTATTAGAATAGCTGCAGTAGGAAAAGGCCTCTAGGAGGTTTATTTGGATTTTGCTGGTTCATTTTGGTTTTACAGAATAGGAGACATTTCCCAGTCTACTGTGTATCATTTGTCTTTAGGTAACCAGAACCCAGCTGCACAAACCCTTCCAAAGCGTGAGGAGGGCAGGCAGGACTCAGGAGGTGCAGCACTCCCAGGGGTCTGAACTGGTCACCCCAGCTCCCCTGGCATGTTCAGACCACAGAGCATCATCCTGACCCTTGTAAGTGTCTCTGTTACACAGAGCAGTTGCACTGCTAGTAGGGATGAGGCTGGGATGACCATTTTGGAGGCAGCAGCTGATGGGGTCAGCGTCTAGAATCATCTGGACCACCTTCTCCCTTAGATTTTTTTTTTCTGAAGTTTTTCAAGGAGAACACTGTTTTCTGAATTTACGAAGATTTAATTGCCTTTATTTGAACTGCTCCAAGATGAGAAGTTATCTTCAGCATGCCCTGGCCAGTTGGGAGAAGTCATACCCCTGGCCAAGTTCTTCTCTGACCTTCGTCCTTCCCCAGGGCAGGACAAGACACCCACAGCAATGCTGACTCTGTGAGTGAGATGGGACTGCACACATGGCCACTAGGTTACAAATTCAGGCTGTTTGCCTGACACAGCTGGGGAGGAGCTGCTGTATGGGCTGAGACTGCAGGGACAGGGACTTCAGTTTTGCCTTCGCTGTCCTTTCCTCTGGTAGCCCAGATTTTGGGACAAAGCAGAACTAGCTGAGTGTCAGTCTGGATCTGAAGAGGCACACTGACTTGCCTGTAAACCAGCAAATGATTTGGTGGTACTTCACAGTGACCCTTCCCTACTGGTAAACTAAACCTAAATACTTTATTTCTTCAGTTTCTTCTCACTGATCAGTGGTGGGCTCAATCAAGGACAGATGACAGATTCTGTGGCAGAGCAGGGCAGAGGACCTGATGCCAAATCTCATCCAAACTTCACAGTACTGCCTCACAGACCTGCCATGAATGTGCTGATCCCAACACCCTGAGAGACTACCACAGAGGACAGAGCGTGGGATGTGAAACTTTGTCTTCCCTTCCCCACCCCCCCAAATACTCTCAGTATCAGGAAATTAATAAAAATGAGTAAAATAAAGGAATACACAAAGGACTACAAATATCCCCTTTGTTGTATCTGATTTGGATCTGGAGTGTTTCCCAGCTTCAGTCTAGCCACTCGATAATCTGAAGTGGGGAATGCTACATAAATTACTCATTATTCCTACCAAATGAGCTGTCAGAGACTGCGGAAACCAGTTCATGTTCACCTCACCTCTCTCTCCTTGCTCTTTGCTGTTACTTTCCACTCTATTAAGCTCTGTTGCTAAACAGTTCTGTCTCAAGATGCTAAAAGAGACGAAGAAAGAAGGAAAGAAATAAAGAAACCCTCCACGAGCATCATGTAGCTATACTTTTGAACAAAAATCCAGAAGGACACAATGAAAGCCAAAGCAATTGTTCTTCCTCCGTGAACTCATTATTACATCCCACAGATGTCAAACAGCCTTCACAGCCTCTGCCTGCCTGGGTTTACCACCAGTACAGACACAGGCATCCAGCCCAAAGACTCCAGGAAAAACACAGGGTAAACTCCCCTCTTGTCAGAAGCAATCCCTGAGAAAAATAAAGGCAGCTCTGGGGCAGTTTGCGCATTTCTTGAGTTGCAGCTACTTGTAGTTATTTTCAAAGCAAATCACAAATGTCATAGTATTGCATAAATACAGAGTCCTACTGCTTTGCTGCAGCTTCTGCTCATCACATCTAGGAGTTCCATCCTCCAGGCCACTCAGCCCAGAACTTGGCACCACAACTAAAGTAACACCTCATTTTGATTTTTCTAAATTAGTCATTATTATTAGATGTTTCCAACCAGTTGCCAGAACCTATATTTCTGCCTGACCCTCATCCCTAAGGTTTCCTGTTTGTTGTTGCTTCCATGTTGCAGACAGCACAAGTGGCAGAGCACTACTGCTCTTGAAAAGGATGTTTTTACATATGGCTCTACCCCGAACACCCAGAAGTACTTGTAGCCCTGGAAAGGCAAGCGCAGATACTGGGTGGCCCTGGAAAGGCAAATGTCATTTCAAGTTAACAAATGCTTCCTGTCATTGCTTTTGGGCCAGACTAAAGCCCTGGAGTGAGCCATGCCTAGGGTTAGGAGAGACAAAATTCAAACCCAGGATGAAATCTGGAACCTCAAATCTCTCTTGCAATATCTTGATGTTTCCAACACACCGCTGGCTGGCACAGCTCGACACAAACCGCTGCTGGTTTGCTGTGCTGCACAACACCAGACAACACTTCCAATCTCTCTGCAACTGCAGCACAGTGCATTACTGTCTAATGCCATATGTTCCAGGCCCTGCAGTGAAGGGCATCCAGCACAGTCAGGAACCACGGCAGCCCCCTCCAGCTGGGAGGCAGCAAGAATCCCAGGACTCAGTGAAAAGCCTGGAGGCTAGGGGTTCAACCTAGTACTAAATCCCTCAGGGCAGTGGCAGTAACACCCAAGCCAAGAGAGAGCCCTGTATCTCCCTGTCTCACCAGCACAATCGTTATAAAACACCCGAGTGATGGCTGGAGCTGCATTACTCTCTTTTTTCAGTATAGATGTGGCAGTCAAGTGTGGACACCAGTTTGCTTTGACTCCACCATGATCTGGCTGGATGTATGACAGCTCCAAAATATGCAGGATCAAAGAAAAACAGGGCTGAAAAGGCCCCACAGAGATCATTTACTCCAGTCCCTCATCCCCAAGGCAGGATCAATTTTCCCCTCATCATTCTTGGCAGACTGAAAAATAGAGAAGAATAAAGAAACCAAACTTCAGGGAACTGGGGTTCAGCTAAGTATAACTACAAAATTGTAGTCTGAACAGGAATAAGGTTGAATGCAGTTATTCTAGAAAACCATGCCACAAAATCAGTGTCAGGAACTTGACTTTATTCTATTCTAACATAAACAAAATCTGGAAGCTTTAAAATCCAGGGTATGGGTTGAGAATTATTTCATAATCCTTAGTCACCTACATAGTCAACCTCTGAAGAAACACATCATATCACATCCTAATAAACAGTATGCAAGTATTTTTGCAATCTAATGCTAATGATATCAAATATTATTAATATGTCATTTGGCACACTATTGTAAAAATTACATTTAACTATGTATTAACTGGAGATGTAGCAAATGATGTATTTAGCTAATTGTATGTAATTAAATTAGAATTAAAAACGGGATGTTTCATAATCTTCTTTGCTTTTCACTAAAAATCTAAGCAGGGAATTCAATAAATGAAAGCTGCTGGAAAATCATGTGAAACATCAAGCACTGGAAGATTAATATAACACAAGGCATCATATGTTGTTCATCTAAGTTTATTAAAAACCACACCAAGTCTAAATCTTTGCACACTTCATACTGAGCTAAACTTAACTCCTTTCTGTCCTGATTCTTCATTCTATCTATTATATCCCCCAGGCTTAGATCTGTTGCATCATTACATCCAGAAGCAAAACAAAAATAAAATAAAATAATATTTTTTTTAAAATCATGCCTATGTTGAAATGCCTGTATATCTGAACTGTGAAGGTAATGCAGATCCAGTACAGTACTTCATCTTGAATAATGTCTCCCTATAGCATCCATGTGTGCTCCTTGCACTTGTGTCAATAACTGGTAACACATATGGGCAAAAATACAAGTGTTAAAAACTGCAGCATGGTTTGTTTTAGGAGTTTGCTCTTTGCTGCCCAGTTAACTGCTTACATGGTTTGTGTAAATATTAAATCCTGGATGTGCTCATGCTTTTAGAGAGAAAGACTGGGAACTCACCCTGTGGCCAATCCTTTTTTGCACTTAGTTATTTCAAAGATTTCTCTTCAGGCATTGCTCCAACTTAGTACAGGCAACTGTCCTTGCAGTACTTGTAACTCAGTAACAAGGACTTGTGAGTACAAATTTGGACACTAGTGATATAAATGAACAATTTCTTTCACATGTAAACAAAGGACAAGACCAGTTGCTCATGCAGCACCATTGTCTTAATTTTTTCCATCGTTCTGGGCAGCACACAGGCCCCTCTGAACGCAGGGATGTACACCTGACCCTACTTGTGGAGGTAGACCTTTGCATTCACCTCTCTCTCTCTCTCATGGGCAGCCCTGCCCTGGCTCCTGCTGCAGTCACAAGTGGTATCATGCCCACTACAAAGGAAGTTGGATCAACTCTACCCACCACGCATTTCAGATCATGTACTTTCAGCTTAAAGCTTTGGCAACTCGTCAGGACTTTTCTCCTAATGACTCTAGCTAACTCTAGCTGCTGTTTCTACTCTTTCATGTAGGCATCCATATCAGTGGAAAGCTCTGATTTAAAACATTTTAATTTTTGTATGGGCATCGTTATTTCCATCTACAGGGATGGAAAAGTCTGCAGAGGTCCACAGTCTGCTGGTGTGTGGCAACCTACAGCCTGCACCCAGGGATTTCTCCTCAGACCTAAGGAGCAGCAGAGATAAGTGAGCTGCTTTGTCTGCTCATAAATCCTTACTTCCAGCCCAAACTGATTACTTTTTCCATGTCTATACTTGCTACTTGCCAGAGGAAGGGGGTGTTATGAGGAGGTGAGAGGGGCAGGCATTTGCACAGCAGGAACCTGCAGAGAAGTTCTCTTGCTATCCCTGCCTCTATCCATGCCTGCCAAGGCAGTGGGCTCAGGCCTCTGTGCATGGGAACACAAGGTGCCAGGAAACGAATAAGCACAGAGACCAATGTTCTATCAGGTTTTGTCCCACACTGCAGGGAAAGCTTGAGGATCCCTTATTTTAACTCATTGCTATTTATTTAGACATGAGGGACCTGCATCTGCTTTTAGATGCTCATAGCCAGAGTGTTTTACCTAGCCCAGTGGGCAATCAGACAGTGAAAGTTATAAGATCAGGTATCCTATCTAAACAGAGGAACTGCTTTCATACACCACTGCAGTTATCATCCAGGACCTGCTGGAGCCAGGGGGATGCTTCTATTTGCCCTGGGGGTGCTGGCTGGGGTCCCAGCTCTCAGCACTTCCTGTCATCCCCCACCTCACTGGCGTGTTCTTCAGCATCCTTCCACCCAACAGTGGCAACTCAATGAAGCACTGCCACAATTTAAATACTTATTTGCATTTCATTAACAACGACAACATTTATTTTAATACAGTTAAATCAGAGTAGCATTTAATTTAATTTTAACAAGATAGTTATTAAGCTAACCAAATATCAATTGATTGCTGAAGAAACCACATTGTGAAACAAATAAGTTGAGAAATAAATCTTGTTGCCAGGCCATTAATGTAAAATCACATAAATAATAAATGTCTAATTAGGTTCCCTCTAATGAAGAGCTCCAACTGTTCACTGACATTCTCTGGGAGGGCTGGGGCCTTCCCAGGTTGGCCCTTAGGGAAGAGGGGCCGGGTCCAAGCACCCAGAGAGCTGTACAGACAGACCCCAGCTGGGCAGCTGGGTTTAAAGAGAAGCCCAGCCTCACCATGTGCTGCCTAGTTGGGACAGCCTTGCTCTGCACCCCTCCAGGCACTGGGTGCTCACAGACCTGAAGCACCTCACTCAGGTGTGGGTGGGAATCCAAAGTCAGGAAGCAGGGACACACCACCAGAGGCTGCTCCTGTCAACACCATGGGGCCGTAGGGTGTGGGGGTCATTCCCCCAACAAGTGCCATATCTTAACATTGTCCTCAGCATGAACAGTTTACCACGTTTCCCTGCAAATTAGCCTGCCTCTGGAATACCAAAATGGGTCAGTGACAGCAGACGCAAACATTTCCTTTTCTAGTATTGCTAAGGACTTGTAATTTTCATCCATCTGTATGTGTGGATATCACTTTCAAGGGGGTTGTTTGTTTGCTTATTTAAACACAGATCTCTTAGGGAGATCTTCTTCTGACCATCTGCTCTGTCCAGCTGTACAAAACAGTCAAAAAGCCTCACTCAAGGCAATTGTGAATCAAGTCTGCAAGTTCTGCTTAAAGCATATCGAAGTACCTGCAGGCTTGATTTAAAGCCTTCAAGTGAAGGAAAATCCACCAAATCCCTACAAAAATTGCTCCAATGACTAAATCTGCCCACTGTGAAGCATGTTTATTTTCTTTATTGAGCCTGAATTTGTCCAGTTTTAATGTTTATTTGCTGTCTCTTCCCATGCCTTCTTTTGCCAGCCACAGCAATCCCTCAGCCTCTGCCTCACAGAAGCTGAAGCAGAGCTGGCCATCAGAGAGGGCAGGGGCTCTTCTCCCTGCCAGCATGATTTTTGGAGGGAAACCAGAGCAATTTCAAGGAAAAGGGTCAGAAAGCCAGTTTACTAAAGTACAAATGAATTGCAGTACAAATTTCCTTTTTTAAAACCCACAACTCACATACCCCTTATCCTTAAAAATTACATGAAAATAAGATTGACTACACAGAGCCCATGCCCTCAGATAACCCAGATTTGCCCAGAATTTCCCATACAGGCACATAACCCCTCCTGCAAGTGGATCACTGGAGGAGAGGGAGTTGGTTTATGGATCACCAAGGTGCATATTAAGATCCAGTGAGTGCCCAGTGAGAAGATGCTGTCTCCACTAGAGCTGTAGGGCCTCCCAAGAGCCTGCATCACATTAGGAAGGTGGCACCAAAGGCCCACCACCTCCCATGGATGGGCACTGGCAGCAAGGGATGAGGGGTGAGAGGTAACATGGGAAGCTTGGACCCACACACACACACACATCCCCTTGCTCCCTCCAGCTCCCAGGGGAGCTTTTCCAGGTGAAATGCAACCCAAAATAAACCGTGCTGGATTAGTCATGCCATTAGATAACCTGGGCCTGCACAGCTGAGCTCTTGCAGTGAAGGTGGCTGAGTTCATATCGAGGCACGAGGGCTCACAGAGCTGAGACCACTCTTCTACTGCAGCAAGACCTGTCCCAGGGATCAGAGACAGATACAGACCAATTTTGCACAATTCTGCTGTACCATGCTGAGGCAATGAAGCTACGGGAGTCTATGACAGTAGTGTCCTGTCTCCACGTGACCTTCCCATGTGGTGTCCAGCACCAAATCCAACCCTCTCCACTATCTCTGTCCACCTCCCTTGCTCGCATACAGGGAGCAGGCCTTGAGCAGAGGCTGCGACAACACAGCACACAGAGCCCTAATTACAATAAAAGCAGCGATGTGGATTTGTCAGTGTTACATTACACAGATAGAAGCTGTGATTTTTAAGAAGGAAGCAGGTGTTTCGGAATATGATCTATTTTTCCAGGAGGTTAAGATAAGTAGTTTTCACCTAATTATTTTGTGCCAAACCAAGCAAATCATCTGAAAAGTGAATTAGTCATCTTAGAAGACTCTCAAGATTTTATACCGAATTTTAGACTTGACATTGAACATAGGGCAGGATGAGTGGTGGCAGCAAGGGATCTAATCTGCCTCAGCTGAATTGCTAACACCAGGGCTACAGCTTGTAGCCAGTGCAAGGTAAACCACACTTTTGCTTGCATCTTTCCATTGCTGTTTTCCAAACAAGTAACTTAAACGCACCTTGGAAGAAAACTGAAAACTGACCAAAAAAACCCCAGTAATTGAGCAAAAACCAGAAAATGTAAGGGGCCTTGGGCTATATAAGGTGTTGGAGGCTGACTGAAATAGCCGAGGGATACACAGGGGCATAGAGGCTGGGGAGAAAAGGTTGTCAGCCACAGAGACAAAAAACACACATAAATCTCTTCACAACAAGAAGATGCACCTTCCGTGAGGCCACAGATGCGCATCATCCCTGAATGACCAGCACACAACAGGTTAAAGCAGTTATGCTGAAAAGGGAGAGAGCCTGCAGTGCAAATACTGTTAGTACATCCTTCACTCACAAAAGAGTCAATTATTAACTCCTCCTAACTGACTGCCACTCCCATCCCACCTCAGGCTTTGAAAGGACTGAGCGACCACACTTGGAGGTTTAACAATGCAATCTCCTCCCCACATGACTAAGCAGGACTGTACCAACACCCCACATCCACCAGCTCTTTTGGTCATGGCAGACGAAAACTCACTTCCTCGGCTTATCGCCTTGTGATAAACTTGCAGTGGAAACATTTTCTTCCTGTAAGTAACAGCATTTTGAGAAAACGCCCACCAATCCCTCCCAAGGCCTTTGGGAGAGCCCTGAGAGCCTGCTGCCAATGTCCGCAAGCCAGGAGCCATCTGTGAGGGCTCTCACCCTCCTGTGTGCTTGTGCTTATGTGGTGACGACCACAAAGAGCCACCACCAGCACACAAGAACCACTTTCTTTCTTGCAAGGAAACAACAAAAAAGAAGCCTGAGTTGATGGTAACAGGACTCTTTGTGTAGTCCCCTCCTATCTCATCTGCTCCACCTCACTTGCATGTGCTCCTCTGCCACCTGAGCAGTGCTATCACCTATTTCTTACCCGGGAGCAATGTGCCAGGCAGGGTCTCACAGGAAGCAGGAGAGCTTGATCGCTCTCCCTCCATCTCTGAAGCAGGCCCACCTCATCTCCCAGCCCCGAGGAGCACAGCAGCCACCACCAAGGGGAAAGGTAAGATATAGCTACAGCCACATCCCCGTGATCTTGGCAGGCAACATACTCTGCCCTGGTACACGTCAGGAGGCAAGGCCAGCTTTTTGGGAGCAATCACTGCTCGCTTAGCTGCGTTAAATGCTACCAATAACCACATTACCATCTAGTAATTGATGATTAAGTCTGTAAGCTGAGGGAGCCACATCATGACTTAGGAATTATCTACTTTCCTGCAAATTTCCTCCCCGAGACAGGATTTACTAAAACCTGCTTGGCACAGCATCTCAATTTCCAGGTACAATTTGAAAAAAAAAAAGGGGAAAGTAAAGCAAAGTACAGCAAGCATGCAACAACATTGTTGTGAGCTCAGATGACGTTAAATGAATTAATTTGATTCATTCTCAAATTTAATTGGCAAGATTTAATGGTTCACATTGAAAGCATGAATAACTATTTTGTTCTGTGAATGACTATAGTTGAGTGACTCGATGTCAGTGTATTTTGCCCAGGGTAAAACTTGCTATATGAATTATTCACTGCTGGGTGAATGAAATGAACGGAGGTCATGCTCATAGACAGGATGCCAACTGTGGTTATTTGACATGACGGGGCACACTCGATGCTGACAAAGGACAATAGTTAATTTACAGTGTGGTACTGGGGCTCAGTCATTCTCCTTAAGATCTTTATAGAAAGCATGGCACTTTTTGTCATGTACTCCACATTAAGATGGATTCCGTGTGCCAAAAAACACTGAAGCATAGCTCACTTTTAAAAATGTTCAGTAGTTTAAAGGCAAAAAAAAAAAATAATCTACCTTCCTGTCTTGTTTGGCTGAAACATTGCTCCAAAGAAAATGTGTTTAAGAGCAACTTAAAAACAAATGAAGGAACACATCTATATATCACTTGAGCATCTTGTCATAGATGCAGTAGTTGATAACTCTTAGGAACCTCTCCGTGATAGGAAAGGATCTGGAAGCCTCTCACACAATGAGGTCTCAGACTGGGAATAATAGAACTTTTACCTAAGCTTTTATTTCCAAAGCTGAGAGGGAGAAGATACTGGACAAAATTTCAGCACTAAAGTATTTACAGTGAGCAATCAGAGGAGGACATTTTCTCAGCCTTCTTAAAAACCTGTTGCTTTAATACAAGACATTTGCAATTTGGAAAGACAGGATGTAATTCAGCTTGATCTGACAAATGGGCCACAGAAGTTTACTTATGCATACTAATGATACATTCATCTTCACTTTACACTTCTCAGCTGCGTGCTTATTGCAAACATCTGTGTTGCTGAAATGACTGGCATTACAACTCATTTGTATGGTGTAAAACTAGTGATGGACAAAAGCTGAGAGAGAGGGGAGGGGCTGTGAATGGGATGAATCGATGCCCTGGCATGTATGGAAATAACCTCATGGGTAACTTCCAAACCACCAGCATGGCACAAACCTTGTGCACTGATGGTACACCTAGTATTTAGAAAAAAGGCTAAAGGAAAGATAACCAAAAGGCAGCTTTGATTTTCCTTCCATGTTACACACTTCCTACCATCCAGTTGAGGGAGAGGCCACTGTTTCATAGGCCAGCAGATCCCTGGCCATGCTTAGATCACCAGTAAAGCAGCTCAATTCTTAATGCCATCCCCAATTAAAGTATTTTCTTACCTTATGCAAAAATGGTACACTTTCTCTCAAACTATGGTGTAGTGGAGACTGTGCCTACCTCTGAAATGAGCCTGCCTGGATTTGCCTTGTTGTCATCCCTCGTGATGCTGGATGATTTGGCCTAAATCCTGCCTGAAACACAGTTCTCATATAGTTAACAGTAATGGGATATTTCTCCTTGTAATGGAGATATTATAGTAATGGGATATTTCTACTTGGCTCCCAGATCTATCAGGTATTTGCTCTTTGACCAGATGGCACTTCTGCTTTGTAGCTGCACATGAAGTATTCAATTTCTGCACTCACATTTGTTAGGCACTTGGCTTCCCCATGACATCCCTGGAGATCCTGGATAGAGGTTAGTATACCAAAAAGGCTCTCAAGTGATCTTAAGAGTCTTTCTGTCCTTGGATATCCAGGTATTATCATTATTTAACTGCTTCTATTTATGGCATGACATTGTGTACTCTTCATAGTCATGTGGAACATCTCAGAGACCCTCTAGCTAGGCTGATGGACAACTGGGTGTGAGCAGCTAAAGCCTTTGCCATAAACCACTTCATATCTAAGCTCCTTAAACTGTTTCACAGCTGGCTTGGCTGATTTTTTTGGTGTATCTTGGTATTTACAGTAAAATTAGCAGGTCTGTATAGTCATGTCAAACTAGGAGAAAGTGAGAAGTCAAATTTGAACATGGTGTACGATGCATTTCCCAGTGCCCACGTGCTACACTGGCACAGCATTCACAGTAACACGCCCTGAGAACACACACCACAAGCTAAGTAGTACAAAATAATCTCCAAAGGGTTACAAAAGCTTCCCACTCACACAATTCCCTGTCTCAAAAATCCCTGGTCATGAACCCTTCTGCAAGGCATTTCATCACCTCTTTTCTTAATTGTTGCTAAAACTTCAGTACCAAACTACGGGCCATGTCTGCACAAAGGAGCAATGAATTGTGCTCTACAACACCATGCTGCTCGCTGCAGAAGCACCTGCCAGCTGACAGACCTGCTCCATACCTGCCTCCTGCTGGTGGAGCCCCACTCTTCTCTGCTGTTTCTCTAGCAACACTATGCAAATCACCACGAAACTTGGATAAACTTGGCAAGTGCATTTCAAATCCCAAGACCTGCCCAACTGAGTTTGTGTTTTCATATGTGGGCACTTTGGAGATTGCTTTTGCACATTGTGGATCAGCTCATAGATGGGAGAGCTGAGTAGCCCACAGAACCTACTCCAGCAATTTCTTCCCTGCACTTCTGCTCCAGGGGCACGGAGAGCCTTCTCTTGGGCTGGACCTGTGGCCATCTCAGTTGCACAATTGCATTTGATATGACCGCATTATACTCACATATAGCATTATTAACTAACACTACAAGAATATAAAAATAGATGCATTGTTAGGAAAGGTGAGAAGTGGGAGCAGATTTTGCAGATACTGATTTCAGCAGCCTCAAGCATACCCCTTCAACCTAGCACATCAACTGGCACACGGGGCTCACTGGCTCAGATCTGAGTCACATTATTTCACTTGCCGTTTCCTTGCACACTCTCCTCCCGGGGCACGGGGATGGAAAAGGGAGCAGCCCATTTCCACACTTGGAATACCATTTCCCACCCTCTGGCTACAGCCCTGACAAGCACGGGAGCAATAGGGTGGGTGCCTGACTTTGTGTGCACCACCCCACGGGGAGAGGCACGGCAATAAGCATCAGCAGGGGGCATAGCAAGGACTGCGGGGCACTTGCCACAGCCATGGCAGGGGCTCTGCTGCTCGTGGGGCTGGCTCCAGCCTGTGGAAAAGGCACATCAGGTGCTCCCTCCAGTACTTACTCATTTGCAGAGATGAGGAGGGCAAGGGGGAATACGGGAAGAAAGAAAAACAGCCGAGTAAGAACGAAGAGTAAAGTAACCAAAACAAATGCAAAGTAAAAAACCCAGCCCACTTCCCTGGTTAATTTCGGTAGCTGCATTCACCAAAAAAAGGCTGGATGGCACAGCAAAGCAAAGCATGCAGCTGTGCTTAGAGGAACATCTGAATGAAATCCTGTCTTGCTGCCACCTTCTTACAGAGATGTTCTGCAAACATGGCCCACTTCTAAAATAGCTGAACAAAGGCTGCGTGTCGCAGCACTTATGCAACGGCACAACCGAAGGGTGCACAGGGAGAATTCGCTCCTCTTTAGCCCTTTCAAAAAAAGAGTCTGTGCCACTCTGAAGCCTACAATAGAGAAGCTATTAACTTGAGCTATGCTTTCCAACCCCTGCTATATTATTTTCAGGGCTGACTGCTGCAGACTGAAGAATAATTCTTAATTTTTCTCTCTTTCTGTAAGCTCTGAATGTTTATTTTGTGTAGACATCTGTCCAATTTCAGGTAATTTCACGTCTGGAATGTCTACATAAGTAGGTGTGTGGGCCCATCACAAGGCAAATATAAACATTGTTGCTGGAATTGCTGAGGACTTTTCATGGAGAAGATTTGTGCCTTGGTGTATATGTGCTATTGACAAAGATTTACAGCACTTAACAGATCTGCATTTTGTTAGTTTGTACAATTTCTATCAGGAGTGTAATCTATCATGCACAGAAAATCCCTTTCATGGGGAAAAGTGAGAGCTACAGAGCTCTTCACTGCTTTCTGCGTTGTCCTTCTTGTTTTAGGTACATTATCAATGAATAATATCCTACAACAAATTACAAAGATTGTGGTAATTGAACATTTTAAATATTGGTGATGCAGCGAGCCTCCAGATTGCTAAACAGTGTTTCAACAGGACCCTCTTGAAGCAGAAACACGCTAAACTATACCATTCCCTGCTGCTTCCAACTCCTACTTGATGCTGATAACTATCTACCTTCAAAGCACAGTTGGATGAAATGTAAAGGAAAAGCTAAAATAGTGCACCTTGCCATCCATGCACACTCAAGTGCCAATCAGCTAAAGGCTGTCTGGAAACAGAAAGTCACAGCTATTATCTTCTTTCACAGTCCATATTGCCATTGCTGGGATGGGATTTTCTGAAAACACACATGCAAAGTGCATCCTGTTATTTAACGTCACAGTTTTTTTTACCAAATTACAAAGGAACACTGCCCTTCCCATGCCTGGCTTCATCAGGCCTGTGCAGATAGAGAATCAAACCGAATAAATTCTTTTCAGAAGTTTGCTGAATTGACGGACAGGGCAAGCTCAGAGCAGGTTACTGCCTGCTTCACTCCAAGCACAATGCATGAGGAGGTGCATAGCATAGCTACAGCAAGTCATTCCTGGCAGAACTGGCTGGTGCCTCCTTGACTCCAGCTCACAGTTTGTCCATTTGTCAAAAAACCAAGCTACAGTCACTGCAATAGTACCAGGCACCAGTGTGGGGATCAGATGAGATCTTTTCAAGTTTCCAATGTGCTAGGAAGTTCCTCTAAGTGATAAAGGATTGAATATCTGAGATGCCATGTTTTATTCCATGGAGAACTCACAGGATGACTGAATTAAAAGCACAATACTCTGAGAATTCCTCCTCTTTGGTCCCTATGTGACATTTACCTGCTAACTGTACCATTGCCTACACCCCCCTAAGGGAAAGATCCTGGACTAAGCAGTAGAGTTATGCCTGGGTTTGGGCAGCGTGTTCCTCAGGCAGTCCACAACAGTAGAGTTCAGCTTCAGCTGTTAGCAAAGCGCTCCGAAACACGCCACTGCACATCCTTATCCCAGCACTGGGATGTCTCTGGTTTAGACAAATGGCCCCCAGGGCTGCAATTTTATGTGTCCTACACCTGCTTCTTTTTTTACTGTGAAAGTAACCATTGTGCTGTGCTGCTTAATAATAGAGCAGAAAAGCTTGTAGAGGTGCTAAAGCAAAGGTCCTGGGGCTGAAGTTATGTGGATGCGCATAACACACACACAAACATGGCTATTCCCATCACCCAGATTTGTTGATCCACTTGTCTTTATAAAAGATGAGAGGATTGGGAGAGTAGACTTTTACCTCACAAATGTCTTGATTTTACTTACTTGTCCCCAAGTGTCACAGGCCCCTTGGACAGCCATCACCCCCTCCTCCTGCACATCTGCCTGGAGCACAAATGCCAAAACAAACATGCTAGATACAGAGGCACTTCTCAGACTATTATAGAGCCTATTTTAACAGATGACTTATGTCTGTGGAGTAATATATGTGGGAAACAGAGATACACTTCACACTTTTAGGAAGCTCAGAAAACTGTGATACTTCTAGGAATACAAATGACATAGGTTTAAATACATTGCAGAATTTCTATTATCACCCTGTTTAGAAAATCCTTGTGCCTGGATTTCAATTCAGCTTTTCTAATAAGTACCATTTAAATGGCTAACTGAAAAGTTCAGTTACCTTCATGAATGTGGATATTTCCTGATATATGTTGTACAGATGCACAGGATTGCAGAGGATTTTTTTTACATAGGCAATAGAAAGTTTGTTGTGGTTCACATACACAGCAAACATTTCAGCAATATTTCAGCTGTAAACACCAGTTGGTGAAGTTGTGCATCACTCACTCAGTATGGTCTTCAGGTGCAAGGGTTTTGTTTAAGTACCTACAATCTCTCTCAGGCAAATCTACCAGCTAGATTTCCATTTTATTTTTAACAGTAAGCGATCAGCTGTAGAAGGGACATTTGCAAGTGTGAAAGCAAACGAAAGTGTGGGGGAGCAAGAAAGAGGGAAAATGACAAATGCTTTACTGAAGATCCCGGCAAAATATTGTTTGTTACTAGATAGGATTTCTCACAATAAAATTATTCAAAGAGAAGGGACACATCAGGGAGGACATGGACAGAGCTGTGACTGTAGGATCAGAGTTCAAAGATGGTGTGGATTCAGACTATACAGAAATATCACAGCATGGGCTCTTCTAAAGATCATGGTCTACTTTTCAACTGACACCCACACATCAAAATATTGCCTATATTTGGTGAAATCTAATATTCTAGTTATTGTCACTTGTAACTATTGGAGTCCAGAAGCTGAAATAATATTTGGTTAAATTATCATTGGTTATTTCTGCAAAAGTCCCACTCCACCCTTGCCAATTTTAGAGCAAAATTTGAGGTCTGTAAGTATGGATGGATGACACTAAACTTCACTGCACCTTATATCCATAGGTGGAATCAACTGTACTGAAAAGCTACTGAAATGGGAAGGGCAAGTCTCTGGAAAATCCTGAAAGGTAAAAACCAGCCAGTGATGTTCTCTACTATAAAGGAGGGATGTGACATAAGAAAAAAGTTTGAATGTCACATGGGTTGAGACTTGCAGGAGGTAGGGAAAAGTACTCTCCTAAGGACATATTTTTGGAGCTGCTGTGGGAAATCTCTCGGCAGGCAGATCTTGCTGTGGGGGAAGCTCACACCCTGCCGTGAGGGAGGGCTGGCCCATTTGGAGCTTAGGATAAACACTTGGCAGGAAAGCAAGCTCCATCAAGGATCTGTATCAGGACTGGGCATGTCAGTCCTGCAAAGATTAACACATATGCTAAGCTTTCTGCACATGAATGTTCCCACTCTAATTCATGGGTGTAAACATATGCGTGTGCATAGAATCAGGACCTCAGTGCCTTTCTTCTGTAGATCACATGGAAGTTTTTCTGACTGTAAACGTGCGGGAAGGATTTTGAGCAGAACTAAACAGCTTCTGCTACAGGCCAGAGTGTTTTGAGACCAGCACATAGTCAGAAATATGATTGGTCCATATGGCTTTTTGTCACAAGATTCCCTCAACAAAAGTGCCCCTGATAACTAGGAATTCTTTCATTTTTTAAATTTAATTTTTTGATTGCTGCTAAACTTGTTTCTCATCTGCTTAAATGTACCTTTATATAATAGAGAATTGCCTTCAACTATACATTAGCTTGTGGCACATGGGAACAGTGTAAAACTAATCTGAATAATGATTTATTTTATTACAGTTTTGTCCAAATTACTTAAGATTGTCCACACTTTCAAGGGAACTTTTGCTTACACATTCCTTACTAAGCCCAGTTCACTAAAGATTTGGTCAGATTTATATCATTATCAGTGTTCTTGTCAAGAGAATTCAAAACATGTTTGATCAGTGGATCATTATGTGTGTTACGGGCTTTTTATTAGTATTCTTCCAATTGTGACAATAATTTATCTAATCCCATTTTGTTATAGCCCATTTGAAGTGCTGATGAGCTGCTGGAACTTGAATTTTGAAGCAAAATTATCAAATCAGATGTGGTCAGAGCAGTGAGTTCTTCAAGCACTGACAGTCTTGATATTCAGACCAAATATTTTTTTGTAGTTCACCAACAACTTTCCTTTATAGAAAGATAATTTGTGTGCTGACCAATATGTTATTTGCAATCATGAGCAGAAAAGCTGCTCGATGTACAGCAGGAATTAGTCTTTCTGGGCCTTAGCTGACAGCCTTAACCAAGAGCATTTCTCCTACATTGGGAAACTGAGGTCTCTATACCAATTATTGCTGCCTTTTTACAGTCAAGGATGGGGAGGGGGGTGAAACAACTTTGAGGATTGGATTCTACAGATGATTTGGTTGAATCATGAGTATATCAAAAGGAAAGATGAAAAGAATTCCTGGGAAAGTATTTATGAACCCATGGGACTGAATGACAAGCATCGGAGATTGCTAACAGAGCTAGTAGAGGGAAGTGCGATACCTTGAGCAGTGATTTTTGAAAGTTCATGGAGAACAGATGAGGTGCCAGAGGATTTCAGAGCCACAAAATACAGCACTCAATTGAGTTATAAAAAGGGGCATCCAGGAATTTACTAAGCAATTCATTTAACTTCAATAGCAAGTAAACTATGTAAGGAGTCATAAAGGAGCCATTATGAAATCTTAGAGCAACCCAGAATAATAAATAATTGGGTAGGAAAGGGCTTTAAGAGGTCATCTAGTAATCTCATCAAAAATCTTGTAAGAGTCAACATTCAGAAAAATATGGTCCTTGGATATGCACATTTCAGCCGGCCCTTTCTACACACCCAAGGAGAGAATTCAGCCTTTGCTTGGGGAGGGGGAGCATTCCTTAAGCAGAGCCCATTTTAAACAGAGGACTTCCTTGCCTTTTCTGCACAGCTTGGTCTCACTATTGAGTGAAAATCCTTGGAGGTGACAGGAGAAATTACAGCAGCTGGCACAGGAAAGGAAAGCTGTTAAAGTTGATGATCCTCTTTTTCAAATTAATATTCTCTGGACAGAGACCCAAGTAACAGATTATTTGGGGGCGAGCTGTGACAACACAAGCAGCTAGTGCTGCAATGGAGGGCTGTGGGGGGAGAGTCCTCTGGTGAAGGGAGGTTGTAAAAGAAACCCTCCCCTGCCCAAACTCATAGAGCAGCAGAGAGGTCAGCCTGTCCTTGGAGAAGCAGAAGAGGCTGCAGCCAGCACCAGGGGAAAGAAGAACCCTGGTGCCTCCGAAATTCCCACCTGAGCCAAGGTGGGTGAGAGGAGCTCACATCCATGCCCATCCACAGGTTGTCACTCCCTTACCTTCCCTGTTCTTCTAACACTTCTGGGTGGCCAAGCAAGGGGAGCTCTGCCATCGCTGGGGCCAAGGACAAAAGTTACTTTTCTTTACAGCTTGAAAGGCTCTTTAACCATTAATTGGAAAGGTTTAAAACTTTCCTTTCAACCCGTCCTTCTGTGAGCTTTCACGTAGTCATTGCAATGTTAAACAGTAACTTTGGGGTCTCAAGTATTGTACTGAGTTTTACAGAATCACTCAGGAGATCCAGGGAAATACTGAGTGACACATTAGATTAGGGGACTAGGATGGGGCCTCTGGTGCTCAGCCTAAAATGCTGAATTGCAGCCTGACCTTAACAGAAGACCATTTACCCTGAAACACCATAGTGCCAGTGTGGTACGAGAGATTACCTCTGAGGTGAAATCCTACATCTTTCCTTGTGCTCGCACATGGTTGCTCATCAAAGCCAACCAGCCAAACGGCCTGAATACTGACTGAAGTAGCAATCTGTGACTGCAAAACTTATCTAGGATGTTGCCCAGCCAGATACATGTGTATTTTCCCTTTAAATGCAAAATGGCACAAGGTCATTTTGAAAGGGTTGAGGAAAAAAACCAGAAGTTTACTTGTCATTAGATGTAGATAGTAATAATCAAAAGCAATAATCAAACCATGTGAGGAAATTGAATACAGACAAACTGCAATGCTAAATGAGAGAGGAGCGCCAATTATGTGCAACAGAGCTCTTATTATATGGCATTCTGATTACCTTAAATTATATTTTTAACAGACATCCATTTTTATTTTTACTTCTAAAACAGGTGAAGTTTTTTTCAAGTATTGACGTCAGCTAGCCTCATCAATTGTTCCTGTAATAGCTCAACTACCACTACAGTCACAAATGCTATGAAAGAGCTAAGTACTCCCTGCACAAAGGGGATTCGGTTTGGGCATTGCCACAGTGCGTATGCGTGGCCTAGTCTTTTACAGAGTAGTAATTGATATTGATTTTGTGTGGCAGAGGTTCCCTCCCTCTATGCACTGGTCTTTATTGAAAAAAAAAAAAAAATTAAAGACATGATGATCTATCTTGAAAATAAATCTAATTTTTTTTCTTCTTTAGAAAATGCAGTGAATGCAGTGCTCATGAGATGTTCTGGACTGACTCCATGGCAGACCTCCAGCAGGGTCTGCAGGAGAACAAGTCTCCACATGGAACTGCCTGCACCTCTTGACCATGGTTTTGGGGTGATCCTTTGAGGCAGCACAGCAGTACCACATGGACTTCTCTTTGGCACAAGGGCCCCCACCACTCCAAGGCCATGCAACAAGAGTACCATGACCCACTACAACCTGGATCAGAGGCCACCAGCTCTGTCAGCCATCAGCTGGCAATGTGGCTGCCAGTTCCATGTCCCAGTCACATCCAACCCCTGCTGTGTCCCGACCTGTACCCTCCATTATTTCCTGTTTGTCTTTCCTTTATGTTTCTGACCCTTATTGAGTCTGTATCCTTCTCTCTCACAGCAGTCCTGGATTGCACTATTTATTTATCATTGCTCTTATTTTGGTTTTAAAAGACATCCACAACTTGGGAATGGGAGGGAATGGGGGGGGGGGGGGGCGGGGAGTGGATGCTACCATGAGTGCCTGGTAATGGTTCAGTGGAAAACTTCAAACTGTGCCAGGCTAAACACAGAAGGCCAGGAGAGCTGCAGAGGCCAGCCAAGTCCAAGGAAGCACTTGAACTCCCTGGGGAAGGCAAGGGAAATCTACTGAAAACAGTGAAACGACACTTTTGCTTCCTTCCTGTTTATCACATGAACCCAACTGGGGTTTTACTTCCAGTGGTGAAGAAGGTTTTTACCAAGAGGAGGTTTCACATGACACCACAGAAGGGCTGGAGGCAAGCTGGCCGTGCTCAGAGTCTGACATGGCAGCAGCATGGGATGCCAAGGGCTCACAGCATAGCAGCTTCCCAAAGCCATGCAGAGCCACTTCTGACTGTGCACCTGAACCCTTGGATTCGTTTACTCCTCCTCTACACCCCAAGAATGGTTGCATGTTCACCAAAACATCTTCACTGCCCAGAGATTTCATGTGCCCTTGGATGCAGTTTTAGTTCAGGTAACGTGTTCATTTATGACAAGCACCTTTCACAAGCACAAACATACCTGTGTCAGCTAACTGCTGCACCTACACAGAGACTTTAGATGGTAGCTGGCATCTATCCAAGCCTTATGGATAAAAACAAATGTTTTGGAAGGCCCATGGAAATGTGCTCTCCCATAAAATGTCTAGCACCTCTTGCTGCAGCCTGACCTAAAAATAGTACTAGTTCAGGCTTTTGTCATTCCCACTGCCCACGGGAGCAGGATGTGCAGAGGCAGAGGATCACAGGATATAAAAAGTTCATTCAGGAGTCTGTCTTCTTTACATTCTTAGAGTGACCCCAAACATTGTAAGCTTCCCTTTTAGTTTTGACTGGAAAATTTGGCTTTTTCCTGACCCTCCACTAGCTGGTGGGAAGTGGCAGACAGAGCCCAGGCCATCACTTTGATGATGCTTTCCTGTGACTCTGACAGCTCTCCCAATTCCCGTGGCCACAAATTTGCCGTGCCTCCCCATTCCTGCCCAGCACAGCTGAGCATCCCTACAGCATCCATGTCCCAAATTCAGCAGCAGGGCTGCTGCCACCTGAGACCAACGTAGTCCTTGCCCACCTTTGCCAGAGCAAGGCCAGCAGAAAATGGACTCCCAGCTGCACCTGGTGGCACCAATATTAATTGTGTCCCACAACAAAGAATAGGACAAACTGGACTTATTGATTAACTAAGTTGAGCTCCTCTAAAAAGTCCATAAAGTAAGATTAAACATTTCTTCTTTTTACTAATTTTTTCTCAATCTAAGATTAAAAGCATTTCTTTCTGAAACCTGAAATCTTCCTGATAACCCTAAAGTGGCGGTGTGATTTGGAATGAGATGGTGACCATGTATATAAGATGAAGAAGATACAGAGGTTTCATTTCCTACAGATTAATTCTCTACAAGCTGTGTAAACTTTCCTTCATATAAACAAAGTCTTTACAGACAAAGACGTTAGGGTTTTTTCCCCTTTCAATTATTTAGAGAAAAAATAGAAATGCAATTTTACTGTCTAGGCACTTCAACCCGTACCAGCAGATTGAGAGCTGTTCTGGTTGCCTTCTGCAGTGCACTTCCTCATGCTTCTGACTGTAAAACAAATGTAAATAAACTTGCAAAGAAACAACCTTGTGCAGCCGGATATTACTAAGTAGTTTCAAGTTTCTGCACTAGATTGACAACAATTTGTATTTACTCCCCCCGAAATACAAATGCCATGATCTCTCACTACAAAGGGGCAACATATGAGAGACAACACAACTGCCATGGCAATACCATGGTGTCATCTTCACTCCCATCACTTTTCCATGCCCTTACTTCTGGGAGGCTCCAAAATTCAGCTCTAAAAATGCACTAAACAGTCATTCTGCAAAAGAGGGAGCAATCCACATAATCAAATTTAGTGGCCCAGCTCTGTTTTGTGTATTTGCTCTCAGCCTGTCCTGGCTGGACACAGAGGTAATGGAGGGGAACTGCCAATTCCCTTTGCCCGCACTCTTGCACTTCGGATCCTTGTGAGGAGAGGAGTGTTATCCCTCCTCAGAGAGCTCAGGGCCCCCACAGTTTGGAGGAGGAGTGTGACAGAGAACAGAGATGATTCAACACCCTGAGGGCTTGGCATGCTCCTGAAAGGAGCAGGGAGCACCCTGAAGCCTCAGTGGTGATGGAGAGGTGGTGGCTTGCCTGAGGACACAGAGAAGTGGCTAGAGACTGTAATACAGGAGGCACCAGACTTAAAAACAAGAGAGGGGAAGGACCTACCCTCCAAGGACATGATAAGAGTGTTATTTTAACCTGAGAAATTTTCTTCTTCAAAAAGTCACACTGGTGGAGTTTGTTTTGAGAAAACATGGAGCACAGTGTCCCTGGGAGACTCCTCATTTGTGCACTTTCAGGAAACATTGCAGGTCTACCAGAGGGCTTGACTCACAGGCCATTAGATGTGGCTTTGTCAAACAGACAAACAAGTCATTGTGGACAAATATAAAGTACCATCAGAAAACAGCAGCATCGTCCTTTAAAAATATTCCACAGCACTTAATTCCCTCTCATATTCAAGTGTCCAGGAGACCAATTAGAAATGCTATTTGCTGTTATTTGTTTTCCTTCATGGTATTAATCTATACAAGTACATTGTATATCATTTAAGAGGAAGAGTGTTTTCATACATCCAAAAAATGTTTTTGTTTCATTAATGCCCCATGTCTAAAAATAAACCCAACAGATTTAAAATGAATGCTCGTGATATTTGCCTACCCTCAAAAAAAAAAAATCCATGCCTGAGGACATGCTTTGCTACAGAAACAAGGGACACCTCCTCTAATTGACGCTGTTTAGAAAATAAAGCAGAAGAGTCACTTGTGCTCACAGTTCCCCACGTGGGTTTAACCTCTACCCCCAGGCATTTTGCACAACCCCGTGGGGAGCATTCATGCCGTGTTGCCCAGGACTGAGCACTTCAGCTCAGGCGCCAGGAGCAGCGGTGCTGCCAGGCTGCCAAGAGCCCCAGCTCTGCCTGCAGTACCTGCGAGCAGAGGTTGCTGGGAGTAATGACTGCCTCGCTCTGGCTTATTCTGGAGTACCTGGGGTTTAATCCTGGAGGGCAAAATTTCAGAGCAGCAACTTCTAGAGCAGCTAGTTTGCAAGAAGAATATAATAACCAGGGAATAAGTTGTCGGTACAACCATCTGTACTTCATCAAACAACCTCATTGGCCACTACAACTGTTAACCTGTTCTCCATCTGTTTATGAGGGGTTCTCTGTCACACATGAGAGGCTCACATAAAGGCAGGGCTACACCTTCTTCTGTGTCACTCCTGTCTCCAGCCACTGCTTCTCAGGACAGATACAACCTGCAGCTGAGATAGCAGTCCCAAACTCTGCTTTTTTTTTTTTTCCCCCCCTATCTCTCCCCATGGCTGTAATACCTGTTCTGACAGTACCAGTGGTGTGACTTTCCAGCTATGACTGCTGAGGAAAAAAAATATATACCAGCAGTGAGAATAGATGCCTTAATTCTGCTGCTCCTTAACTTAATAAAGCCAAATATGTAACAAAATCTGATTTTTCACTTTTCTTTATTAGGTACTTTATCATTTGGGCTCCATTGTCCAACCTGATTTGTTACTACAAGATAAAGCAGTTACATGCTCAAACATGATTCACTGTAAAACTCCAGCCTGTGAAACCCCAGTCCAGCAGCAGAGCTGTGCTGGCAATACCATGGCTAACAAACATACATGTGTTACATGTGACACTTGAGGAGAGCAGTGACCACAGGCCTGTGCTATCCCTCTCTTCTGCTGCTCCCCAGATCTCCCTGAAGTGGCACAGAAACCAGACTGGGGAGAGACCACCACAGGGTCTGCCACAGAGGGCAGGGAAGCAGCCAGTGGCATGGGGCCAAATGCAATCCAGACCAAAGGGGAGCCACAGGCAAGAAAAGGAAGAGCATGAGGAAATCAGGTGAATAAGAGAAAAGAAAACCTCTCTCAAGAGCTGCAGAGAGGTTTTGCCAGACAAAGGGAGAAGCCAGGCAGCTGCATAGCTGCTCTCTAAATCACTACTCAGATGTGCTACATGGTCCTGACTTGCTGGGGACTTGCAGCATCTGGCTGGACCCTTAGCCAGTCCAGCAGGCTCAGGCTGTTTCCAAGTGGGGTGGAAGCCAACAGGCCTCCTTGGGACCCCAGTGTCCTGCAGGACCCCTACCTGGCAGCCCTTCCTGCAGCTGCTTACATCACAGACAGCATCCTGCCAGCCACTAGCTCCTCATCCCCAGCACCAAGGCCAGCCAGGAGGAATGGCAGCCACTGGCCACTCGCCAGCACATCTTGCATTGCCTTAAATACTCCGTTCTGACTAAATGTCCTGTTCGCTATGAAACAAATCTACTGGAGGAAATGAACAGGATTTTGTTTTTAAAAGTATTGTGTCAGGTACATTAACAGTTCTACCATACGTGTTACTCTGCTCTTCAGAGAGTGCTTGGGTTTCATTTCTGCTGTAATTTTATCACCATCTTGCTTCAAGCCTCTCCTTGGTTTCCTGCTACTTAATTTATTTTCCTTTGCAGTCATATATTGAGGCATCTACAGTGCTCTGCTGGCTGCCGAACCTCTGAACACATCACACCAAAGTGTTACAGTGAGTCACCCATGGCTCTTGTTTGCAGTTTTTACTCATGTAGCAAATACTACCTCTGTGTTTAGAACCTATTACTCCAGGGATTGCTCTTTTTCAGCTTAGCAGTTGCTGAGCACAGATAGTAAAAATGGAAGATTTCTGTGGCAGAATAGCAGTTATTTGTCAGGTTTTAACAAAATCTCTGACACGGAGGTGGCTCACAGAAAGCAAAGAACTATTGTCTAGTTATTAGTACAATAAAGGTGAGTATAAACCCAGCTGACATCCCAGAAGCAGCAAGTCATTAAGGGGGTGCTGCAGCAAGCAGGATCAGTTCAGCTCCCCCAGTATCAGCGCTGAGTGAATGCCATTCACCTTATTTATCAGTGTCATTACTTATTCTGTGTTATTTATTGGTGGAATATGTGAATTTGACAGCTATCTGTGAATGACAAGGAACTAACAGGTATATCAAGTATCAGGAGCCATACATCCTAAATGTAGATGATTTAAATAACTTGCAGATTTGTAAGAACAATGAGACATGAACTTCAATAGGTGGGGAGGAAAAAGGCAGATGCCAGACTATAGCTGGGGCAGACATTGGCAGAGGATGGATAAGTCAGGCTCACTTGTACAGAGCAGGACTGGAAGGAGGAGATTGACCACCCACGAGTGCTGTCACACTCTCACAGATACACTAACTTCAAGAGGCTGATTCTTCACTGAAGCTGGTGGATATGCAAAGTCAAGGAAAGATGTAGGGAAGAGGTAGTGCAGCCCAGAGCGATGTAGCCTGACTAGTGCTGCTGCTTCCCCTAGGGAGGAAGGGGAGGTATATTTTGGGATGATCTGTTATCTTCCCTTACCCATAGCCACTGCTACATGTGCCCTGATCCCATCTCACAAGGAAGCTGCTACTTTGGCTCTGGGTAGCACTAGCACTGGCAAAGTGGGCAGTCAAGCTATTGCTCTTCAGCTTGGGCATTTCTCTGTATTTGCCAGTGTGTAGAAGCAGGCAGAAACACACTCCTTAGAGTCATTATTGATCCAACAGGCTCATTACAATTGCCTTTACTCCCCCTGCAGTGATTATGGGAAGATAGTGTGTTTTAAACAGCAGGGTTGTGTCTACATGCCTGCTAAGTGACATTTAAATGAGTTAACTAGTACCTGTGAGTGATGCATTTTTCAGTGATGGCTGGGTTTTTTCCCCTCTTTGGCACAGAGAAAGGCAGCAGGCAGAGAGCTTCCCTCCACCATGGGTGTGCTAGGAAAAAATACTCATCTCTGTGGTAGACTCTCTGCACCCCACTTGTCTTCCCACCTCCAGCCTCAGCACACGCTATCTGTGTGAAAGTCCATACACTGCAGGAAGGGCTGCAAGGGGAAGGGAAAGCATTTTGTTTGCTTCGAGACTTGAAACAGCTTTTTCTGGGATAATGCCAGGATCCCTGGAGGATGAACTCCTGTCACTGAACTGCAAGAATTCAGAACAACTTTAAGATAGCTTAAGTTTGGGGGCCAAAACTGGCTACCCCAAAAATCTATATTCAACCTTGAAAATACACATCTAAAAGGATCTTGGCTTAAGCTGGGGGTTCTGTCACAAGTAGATCACAAGCACCCTGTGTTTAAATGGTTTGAGAGTACTGGGTGTTGCAACTGAAAGAAAAAAGGCTCCCAAGAGCCAGAACTGTGACACAAAAACAGCTATCTTACAGAAACTGGGGAGAGATATTAAAAGTTAACTGCTCCAGGGAGCCAGCAGATGTTAAATAGAGTAATTAATTTTGTCTGAAATGGGAGAGCCCTGTCATCAGAGGACTCCTGTCCCATGAGAAAGGGACAGACACTGGCCTGATGAGGCGTCTGAGAAAATGCTTTTCATCAGGAGATGATGCATGAGAATTAAAAAACAGTTGACAATATCACTCAGGAAAGAAGGTCATCTATAACTGGACTCACAACTGCTTATAGGGAAAAATCCCTTCATAGGAAAAAGATAGATGTGGTCTCAGTTGAAACTGATGCAAGAGGTCCAGCCCTGAGGTTTTATATAGGATATGAACCCAAATAACAAGCAAGGGAAGAAGGTATTTCTACAGGAATGACCCTTGTAGCCTGAGGAAGGAGGGTGAACAGCACTGGCAGGCTGGTGGCTGGAACCAGGAGCCACTGCTGCCTCCACACAGCCCTGTCCACAGTGCAGGCAGACACAGCCCATCACTGCCAGTCAGCTGGTGCTGCAAAAAGCTATTGCTACAACTCAGCCGCATCCACGAGATGGGATTCACCCCCTGCATTAACCTGTGCCATGGCATGGACCATGGGGAAGGCGGGTGGGAAAACTCCCGGGGGTCTGTTCTGAAAGGCGTGTGGGAAAACATCTGGGAATAGACCCTCTGTGGGTTCTTGAGGGCGAATTCACAGTAACAAAAGATCTCAAGAGGATCTTGTGGAGAAAAAAAAAGAGCCCTTCCCCCATCAATTCTGGTAGTTTCCAGATGGGAAACTGAAATGAAACTTTTTTTGAAATGTTCAGAAACCTTTTGAACCTCATTAGTTTTCATCTCATATGGCTCTGCACAAAGAAGTTTATAAACCTGCAGCTCTTTTAGATGAAATGATGTAACGTTCAGATTATATCGATCTGAGTGGGGAGGGGAGCATTCGTCTCAGTAATATTTTAACAAAAGAAGTCATTTTATGCAGTCTTTACAATGCTTTCTTATTTCAGGGGTCATGGGAGCTGCATAACACCAGGTCTTCACAGTCTCAGAAACCAAATTACTTAATTTTGAGGAAACAATACCTGCATGCAATTAAGCTCTTAACTTTACTCATGTGAGTAGTTTGAATTAGTGCATGGAGAATACTTGCAGGCTTTCTACTGCACATGTGTAAGTTTTGGCAGGGCTTGGTTTTTAACCATGTTAATCTTGAAGCCTTGCTTTCTTTTTTTCAGCAGCAAACCTAGAAAAATTCCATATATGTTATCAACTTTGAAAATCCTGTAAAATCAATTTTGGAGACTTCAAGGAAATCAAAGGAAATGCGATAAAATTAAAATGCTCCCACTTAAATAAAATTTTATTTCCCTTCCAGTAACATACAATATTTAACTAAGAGTTTTAATACATTCAGTAAAATATGAGCATATTATTAACCTCCTCAGAACGACACGATTTACTGTAAAGTCATTACCATTCTGTTCGCTCATGTCTGGCCTCTTTGTTTCAAGTCTGTTTTCCCAGCTTACAGTATCAGGTCAACAGACTCTAACATAAATGAGTAATGTGTCTGGAATTTTTCCTTGCAACACCAAACCTCAGACCAAGCTCAGGCAGAAGGGCCATACTGTGAATAGGATGGGAAGCAGCTTCAGCTGTACCTCTTCTCTCTATTCTCCATCCCGTACCACTTTCCCTTGCAAGAGGCTCCTACCTAGGCTGCTGTCTGTCCCTGACTTCATTTCCTTCTCTCACAGCTCTCAGAGACAGCATCTGGACTTTTGGAAGTTCAAACCCGCCCTTTCTCAGGGTCTAGTAGACAAAAAAACAATGCTGTGCTTCCCACAGCTTGTGTTCAAAAGCTGCAACAGTGACCTCGGAAGTCTAGAGGCAAACTTGTTTCTGCAAGGTGGGACAATCAGAGGGGATCTACTCAGCTAATTAAGTATTTGTGGTCATTTCTGAGGTGCTGCCCACAGTTAAGTCAGTGAAGTGAGGGTGTGTCCTGCTTCTTGCTGTCTGTCGCCACAGTCAGCAGGGCTTTATTAACAGGGCTGAAGGTGTCAGCACAGAAGAAGGATGTCAGTCTTTCCTCAGCACTTAAAACTTCTATAGGCTTCAGGTCTGGGGGAAGCAGGATGTCCTTCTGAAACATTCTGTCAGTAAATCAGTTTATACAGAGATTAGCAAATAAAAACCAAGTTGTGTGAAAAATGTCCGTTCTATTTTTGCCAACTAAAATATAACAGGAAATTGTATGCTTAACATATGTGGAGAACTGCAAAACTGAACCACAGATATGTAACCACTATTATTGAGAATGGTAAACACAGTTGCAGAGGTGAAATGGATTATGCTGCTGGATGTTTCCTTTAATATGAATTCCAGCTACAGACTTTGCATATGAAGGTTAATAGAAGATCCTTACAACAACTTAAGGAAACAGAATTGAATTCTTACAAAACAGTCATGTATTTATCCAGTGCTTTAATATACTGATGGGAAAACATATGTATCATGGTACACAAACTAAGCAAATAGTTTCTGAATATGTTAATTTCAGAAATGCACCAACAGCTCTGATAGGAAGGACTTGAATGTTAATGTCACACAAACCAAAAAAGAAAAGAAAAATCAATCTGAGCTTTTAAGCTACAAGCTCTTTTAAATGGTATCCAGAATCCAGATGAACCAAAGCCTGCCATGCCCCAGATCTGAATCATAAGTGCAGGTCTCCACTGGGATGCTCTGGAAAACCCTATGCAGAAATCACAGCTCCACCAAGGTTTGAGCCAGTGGAGCGCTCTGCAAAGTGTGCCTGGACACTGCTACACCGGGAAGGTGGGACACAGGCGACCCTGAGAATATGGGCCTGGCCCCCCCATCAGCAGGGTAACTACACAAGCAGGGAGTCTGAAAGACACTGTTGCCAGTATTTTTATTTATCAGAAGAGAAGGGTGTTGGTAATCATCTGTTTGTTCTTTGAAAGCACTCATTTTCCTAAAGAAACAGCCAACTTCTTTCCACAGCTCCGAGGCTCAAGGCTAAATATTTTCCATACTAACTTTTTCCCCCAACAAATGGTGTAGTTACTCCAGCAGCTAAACCTCCTCTTTCTAGTCACTAGTACTCCCAATGTCAAGAAAGAATTACTGTGTGGAACAAATCATACACCTGAGAGAGGCAAGCCACTCAACCCTTTCACTGTCTCTTTTAAATGAGGTGGAACAAATTAGAAGCAAATACTATTCGCACCTATCAGTTTGATCAACCTAATGTTCCAAATGAAGGAGTCCCACTCTTAGATCCTCTGCCAAAAAGACACAGTATGACATGGACCAACAGAGATTAGTTTTTTTACGACCTTCAATTTTCTATGCAAAGAAATACTTTAATTTTTAGGAAAAACAGTGTTTCAGGCAGCATTCTTAAGGGTAAATGGAGATGGCATATGCCAAAAATAACCTATGAGGATTTTTCCTCCAAATTCTTACTGTTGTATCCATCACACAGGCAGGGAGCAATGCTGAGTGCTCATGGTGCACAGGCAATAACCACGAGCAGGAATTGGCTGCTTCTCACGGACAGCCCTGAGTCTTTGCTCTTTTGGCATTAAACTCATACTCAAAGTGACGATACCACGAAAGGACTTACCAGGGAGAAATCAGAGCACCCAACAACCCAGACAGCCCCCAGCCCAAGGTGTTGCCAAGCATATGTGTGACAAGGACCCTCTCCCCAAAACACATCCTGGGGAAGGCTCCCAACATACTTAAAATTCAAGGTTACTAATCTAATTTCTTTTCAGACTGATAATTTGTGACTCACAGGCAGGTATCTATTTTTAGGGATGGCTTCAGCAAGCTCCAAATGGAAGCACAACAGACTGTGGCCTCCAGCCACTTTAACAGCCCAACTCCTGACGCGAGTCCGGAAGCTTTGGCCAGTGAAACTCAGGCACAAACTATAACTGTTCAGTATTGTAATTACGTGTTTTAACCTGTGGGTCCCCCATCACACAGATTATTTTGAATTAAAGAAGAACTGCCTTGGTTTTGCACTATTTTTCTTCTCCCTGCCTGCTCAAACACAAGCTGGAAGCCTTTCCCAAACCACTCCGTCACCATGTCTTCCAGCACGAACTGTCTGATATGCTCTGAGTCAGCTACATCCGAGGAGCCACAGCTGGCCTGGAGCTAAGCCAAAGACTTTTCCCTTCAGTTTTGTTGCACAATGTGATCTAAACACCCAGTCCCATCTAATTTGTTTCCTTCTGGGGTTTAAGGAAACTGTCTGTCACTTTGAGAGGTCTCAAGTTAGGGAAACATCGTAAGGTCAGTGTCCAAAACCAATTCAGACAGCAATACAAATAAACATCGATTGGAAAAAGAGACGCAGGCAAAAAAAAAAAAAAAAACAACAAACTTTTGTGACTAGACTATCGCTTTCATTAGCATCATGCTCTGGAATTTAAGTTTCATCTGTTTCTATGAAAAATAGGAACGAAGCAATGTATAACCAAAGAATGAATTCTTACTTGACTGTGTGTCCTGGATTTGGCTGGGGTTAAACCACAACACTGTGTAACCTTTTCCTCCTTGTGAATTTGTCAAGATACTCTTTTAGTAAAATTGGGTCCAAAAAAAAATTTTTTTGGAGTGACACTGAATCACTAAAATTCTTTAGGGTGAAGATTTCCAAGATGTTTGGAAGTCAGCTGTGGCAGAGACTGCCTCAAGGAGCAGCCCAATATACATTTTTTGACTATCTTTATTTTTACTTCATTCTCACAGACAACATATCTTTGTAAAAACCAGCATATTTCACTAATTTCGATTTTACAACTTTAAAAAGCTGTAGTATGATCTAAAAATGAAATTTGATTTTCCAGTGGCACAGAATTTTGAAAATAAATCATCTCTACTCAAGAGATAATGAAATATTAAGATGCTAAATTAATTTTCTTTTTGGCTCAAATTTTGAGACACAAGGATTTTTTTAAAGCATGCATTTATACTTTTCTAGTATTCTATCCATATTCCAGCAATTACTTGCATTTTGGCTGGCAATATATAAATTATTTTTAGTTGCAAATTACATTAGAAAGAGGGACTCTATTATGTGATTCTAATAAAGGAACAAAAACTGTACATTGCTTTAAATGGGTTCTGTGCTTGCAAAGGTCCCTGAATTGACACCCAAATATGGGGTAGAAAACAAACAAAATGTCTGGCTGTGCCACACACACTCACTAAAGGATAAGTGCGCTTCTGCCAGGGGGCAGAAACTCATGTCCACCTAAAAAACAGGGAAAGAAATATCAGCTTGCTGCCATCACACCTTCTAGCCCAAACACAAGCAAAAGACAGAGGAGCATGCAAGACTGTGCTGCACAACATCAGTGTTTCTCAAGATTTTCAGGAGTCTCCTGACTCCTTGGGTCTTGCCTGCTCCACGGCTGCTCCATGCCGTGGTGGGAGGAGCTGATTATGGACTCACACTCAGGGACCCAGAGGTGCTGCCCACCAAAGGCACTGTGCAGTCTGTGCCTGGGCAGCATCACAGGACATGGCTCCTCTCTGCTCCACTGTAGAGGACCTAAATGATCACCATCTAAATTACCTCTTCAGTGTATTTCATGCCCCTTTTCAAGATGCCCTTTGGAAATTGCTAATCAATGGACAGATTTTTTTTCCCCTAAAACTGGTGTCAGTGGTGTGAGGAGGATGGCACTACCAAGGAGAGGTGCTCTGATGGCATTGAGCTCAACTAGCACCCTCTGTAAAACCCTTCTGATGCAAGATGAAGGGCACCACTGGAGCACACCTTCCTCACTTTGAACAACCTCGTGATGACCTCTGTGAAGCTGGTGGGAGACACCGTGATTTTATGAAGGTTTCAGACCACCTTTTGTCATAAGCAGCCCAGGCTGATGTGACACAGAGGCTTCCTGCCTGTCCTGTTCTTCCTCTGCTACCTGAATTGGAAGCTCTCACGTTGGCTGCCCTCAGAGAAGCAGGCACGATCCTCTTTCTCCAAGATTGCAACTACACCCCAACTTCCACTCAACACAGATCTCCCGCTGGTGACCAGGAAGTTAAGAAGGGCTAACAGAGATCATCTTACCAGCAGCTTCAAAATCCAATAGATTCCACACCAGGGTGGAGAACTAGTTACAGTCTGACTGGTCCTCTTATTTATTTGTTTAAGGGCTACCCCAGCAGCAAGCAGGGAAGAATTCCATTCCCATGTTAGGAGCATGCTGCCAAGTTCCTCTGACTTGCAGCAAGACTCACCAACATTTCCTGGTTCCCTCCATCCTGAAATGCTAGCAAGAAGCCTATTCTATACCTCGCAGCAAACAGCAAGATCTTTCATATTGCTAAGGAATAATTTAACTATGGGAAATAAATTTACCTTTTTCATTGAAAATTCTACTTTGAGTATAGCCAACTGAATGTATTTCCACATAAACTGGTGATAAGTGGAGAGGAGGAACCTGCAAGGAGAAGTGCCAATTTGCCTGTGCCAGAATCAAAGCAGTTGCTATCTGCAAGCATTAGGGCAGCAGCATGCGCAGAAGCACATTGTTCAAATGGAGTTCCTATTGCAAAAATAAAAGCTTGCACATGGTGAAAATGAGGTATAAAATCTTACATTCTCTTCCTCATTAGCACAGTGGGACAGTAATATCAGAGGTGTTAACTGGCAGGTGCGTTCATAGAGAATCGCTCGCTCCTGTTGTATGGTGTAGCAGAGAACAGAAATCAAGTTTAAAAGTGAACATGCACCAGGTCTCTTTTCACCCAGGCTGGGCCCTATGGCCATAATGTATTGCTGTGGATAATACATGTTTGTTCAATAGCACTGTATAACCTTTTTTCATGGATTTTAAGTCTTGCAGAGGTACAATATGATTTCTAGAGGTCAAGTCCTCAGAATAAGAGGCAGGGCTGAGAAGCAGTGTGTTCAGTGGGGGCAGTAGCAGTGAGCACACACATGCAGCAGCCCTGGCTCATTCTCCCAGGGCTCCCTAACATGCTAACACGCCCAGGCTGCACTGGGGATGCATAGGTGCTGCCAGACTTTTCCACCCCAACAGCAGAAATAAGGTGAGACACGGTTTTTAAGAGGCTCCTGGAGACATCTCCAGGATTGCAGGTGTTTAAAACCCTAGCATGCAAAGGCTCCAACAGATCTAGGAGCATCTGCTGCAATCAGTGGAGATGGCCGCAGTGATCTCATTGCTCTCAACAACCTGTCTCAAGGGTTGACCCATTTCATTTGTCATTGTCAGACAGCTCACCTAACACAAATCCATCTTGTCTATGCATACAAGTCTAGAATTGACCAATTTATAAAAATAGCAAGAAATTAACAAATCCAGTGACGAGCCTTAGAAATAACCAACTATACCGACTGCAGCTTTTCCTCTTGTCACCCATTTGTGGCTAAGACGTGATTACTACAGCTAGTAAACACCAACTTTGTAGATTGAGAAATGAGCCCAGGCTCATTTCAAACTATTTCCCTTACAATAAAATCCTTTTCATTCTTTGTTCCTTTCTTAAAATATTTTTCTTTTCTTTACACAGGAAATAAGCTACAATATTCTTTGAATGAATCAAAGGATATTGTTCCTATAACCTATGTGTGCTCACCATGCAGGGGATGGAATGCTTCACCTAAGAGTCCTTTTTGTTGTTTGGGGTTTTTTTGTTGTTGCAGACCTGTGCCATGAACAGGTCTTAGGATAGCATAAAGGAAATTGTTGCCAAATTGGCAAGTCCTTACACCAGCGCTAGAACAGAAACTGATTCCAAAGTTTTAAAGAAAACTCATGGATACAGGAGACACTGCCCTGGATTTCTATATGCCAGGACTGGACTGGTATGATGCAGCAGGATGCTGTCACCCACTGTCAACCAGCTCCTGCCCTGGCTGAGATCGGTTACTGCTCTCAACAGGAACTGAACTGGACTCTTTACTCTCTCCATCACATTTTGGCTAAATGAAGAATGTTTTCAATCAGGGTGGGATGGGAAAAATTAAGAGTCTTTTAGGAATGGCATATCTTGAATTTCCAGAAGCTGTCTAGGTCAGCCCAGAGTCTAGCCGGCCGGTGCACTCATCCCCAGTATTTACACTGACCGTGGAAACACGCCTGGAACAGCTGCAAACAATTACATCTCTGACCCTCTCATGGTGAGGCCCTGTAATGCAGGATACTGCCATTCACACTGCACATTGCAGCACCTACTGCTCACTTCCCTAGGAAAACATCCACACTAAACTTATTTCATTATGGCTAATTGGCACCAAATTGAATTCTTTTAAAAGGTGTGCTTTGCAATATCTGTCATCTGAAAGCTTCCCTTACCATGAGGAAACATCTGTCTTCTCTGTGGATTGAATGTAAAGGTTTTCTGCTTCCACATTATGTATGTGTATATATAGAGAGAGTGTCAGAGCAGAGTAAAACAAGGCTTCAAAACTGTAGCGTGCTCTGCTATTGACCAAGCTGTGAGCACCAGCTCCAAGGCCTCCAACCCATATCTATATTTTTTTCCACCACTCCCATCTGTCCAAAAGCATCCCCTAGACCAGTGTCCACTTTCACTACAGCGTCTGTCCAAACCAACACCCCAACATCAAGTCATATGCACACATTGTGTCCTCTGCCTCCTCCCTCGGCTCTGCTTCCACAAAACCTAGACCTGTGTTACCAACCCAGAGACCCTCACTTGATCTCGGCACAGCCTGGCTTTCAATGCTAAGACTTGCTCCTGCCCTTCTCCCAGCCACACTACCCTGAAAAAAGCCACTGCACATCACATCATTTACACATCTCTGGAGTAAAACCTACCAAGAGCCAGGCCTGGCATCCACCTATGATCTCTTTCCCCCCCCTCTACTACTCTACCTCTGCAAGGCAAGGAAAGTATTGTCATGAATTCCCTCAGCATGAGTAGATCCTGGACTGACATGGAAAGGATTGCTATCACCTCAAAATAATCCTGGTGCAGGGAGCATACAGAAAGGTGGTTTAGGAACAGAAACATTAAGAAGAAAACAGAAACCAGCAAACCTGGCTGGTGTGACAGAAGGCATCAAATGCCAAGTCTCTCCATATTTATAGACTCATGCAGTTTATGGGCTTAATCAAATGCTTCAGTGAGAGGAAAAAAAGAATAAATAATGGAGTCATCAATCTATAGTCCTTGAGACTAATGGAAATAATGACTGGACCACAACAGTCAAGCCACACTCTAGTCTCTTTGTCCTTATTCTAGGATCTTTGCTTCCATCTCTGAGATACTGACTTTTTAAGTAACATTGTAGATCTAAACTGTCTCACACAAAGAAAGCCTGAAACTCGAGCAGATAAAAATACATGGAGTTGAACAGTACAACAGCCCTGGACTTGGGCTAAGCCAGCAATCGGGCAGCCTACATTCTGCAGTGTTCCTTGATAGGCTGCGAATAGACACTCATACAAGTCTTATTCTTTGTCCTTCCCGATACAGGCTTGGGTAATGAAAAGAGAAACAGCATATAAAACAACTCTGGCTACTCTGATGGCTGAATTGAAAAGTTTTCCTCCAAGGAATTTGATAATTGAGAAAGCAGATTAGAAAAAAGTGGCAAGAAATATGACTGTAATCTCTCTGAGACTAGAAAATTTATTCCATTGACTAATAAGCAACAGGAAGAAACTTTATATTTCCATTTACACTTGCATTTCCAGTTACATAGTTAAAGGAGAAATTATTAAGAGGGTTTTTTATTTGTGGACTCAATGGAGAAGACAGAAAACAGAAGAATGTAGAGTTTGAACATGAGGATAAAATACAGACAGTGCTCAGGAAAAGATGCCAGCTTGCAAATGGCAGAAGGAGAGCCCAAGATCACAGGTCACTGTCCTCTACCACCTGATGGGAGTCTGCTGTAAACTGTTATTCCCCTTCGAGGACACTGTGAGGCTACCAGCAGACCTGCATGGTTGGTGAAACAGCAACGAGCAAGAGAGCTGTGTAACACGCAGGTCACACCTGCTGGAGTCACCCTTTTAGCCTTAAGTTTTCTGAACTGTCCCCCTGAGTCTTTTCAAGGACCTGGACCACTGCTCAAAATTATCCAAATTATACAAATCTCCTCTTAAAATAACACACATCTTACCAAAATATCCCTCTAACAAGTAGTAAGTGCCCTGGCAAAGCAGTTCATTCTGGTACTAAAATAGCAAAATACAAAACCACAAAATCCAACAAAAACACTTGTTTAACTGAGGAAAAATACTGTCATGAGTGCTTGGGAGTCTGAGTTGCACTCGGGGTTTATTGGAGTTACAGCTGCTCCCAGTGAATTATCCACCACCCAACTCCGGTAGAAACAGTGTGACGCTCACAGTAGTGGGTCAGCAGTGAATGGTGTGACACACAGGCAGAGTGGTGGACTGGATCCTTCGAGCCCAGCTTGTGTGTTCAGTGTGAATTTCTCGCGTGAACTACATGGCACACTTTCCTCAAGCCTGGCAGGAGCAGGGGAAAGAGGAAAAAGCTAGCCTGTGATTCTTTTTAAAAAGAAGTTGTATTAATTTCATGCAATAGATTCAAAAGAATAAATGTCAGAGTTTCACATGTCTGCAAAGTGAAAGCTGGTTTCTGGACTGCCTGTTTGAATCAAAACACGTACCTAGTTTCAGTATTAGTGGAAAGAACAACTGATCTGTCACTCAGTAGATTATTGTGGTGTTTTACTATTGAAAGTGGGATTTTACATGCCAGTGCTGGACATTTCAGGTCCAGCTGCTCATGAGGTTTGGGCTTTTGGACGCATTAAGTGGGAGACTGCTGAGTCCTGATCATTTCCAACCCTTACTTGCCAAAATAAAAGGCAGCAAGATCAATATTGCTTGGCTTGACACTCATAAGCTATGTTCAGGCTGTAGTTTGCTGTTTGGGCTTTGCACTGAGGGTAGAAAAATACAAACAGGTAGAAGAAAAGAAATGACGGCCTTTCAAGGCACCACAATCCAGGAGGCAAGACAGATGAGATTGTCAGTATCTTGGACAACAGGTTTGGACTTAAAAACTTTTTTGACTGCTTACAGAAATTTTCAGGGAAGGGGGATGGGGAGGTGGTGGAAATTCAATACAGAAAATTGAAAGATGCTTCTATCAGGCAGGAAGAGTCAGGTTCACAGCTAAGGGAGGAAAAAAACTTGTCCAGGCGGCAGCTAAGCAGAAAAGGACCTGGAGGTGGATGGGTCACCGGGGAAACCAGGAGTCAATTGCACCACACTGTTGCACAGTCAAAGACTGCACTAGCATGAATAGACTGAGCTAGAAGCCTCCACTGCTCATGAAGTCACACGTCCAGTGCACACCGCCCTGCTCCCAGATCCCATCTTCCTCATGCCTGTTTCCAGGGCTGGGCACCGCACCTGACAAAATATGAGAATGACTGGAAAGGATAGGGAACAAGAAGAATGTTGGCACTCTTATCTGGCCTTTCAATCTAATAAATGAGGGAAGATGATGAGATTATTTCATCTAAAGAAACAAAGACTGGTGAACTGATGAAAGCAGTTATGGATATGCAAAGGCTTGGAGGAAAGAAATAATCTACCTTCTAATGTCCATAACATAAAGAAGAGTATAAGAAGTGATGAGTTTATTGCACAGCTGAGAAGATGTGGCTCAGGCACAAGATAAACCCTCTGAAAGGTGAAGGGGGAGAAGAACAGCTAGAGCTTGAACTGGGACATGCAGTAGCTGGAAACAGAGAGCATAACTTGTCCAGCCCTGAGACAAGATGGGGGCTGTGCTCACCCCAGAGATGCTCACCCTCTCCCCATGAAGACACACAATTAACAGAGACTGGGCACCTACAGCTAGAGAGAGACTTTTTAAAGTATCTTCTGTTAAGAGACTAAACTTCCTTCAAAAAAATATTTTCTAGGCATAACAAAATACACATGTATTACTTTCAAAAAGTTGCCACACCACAGCTAGAGATGTAAATAAAAAGTCACTTTCCTTATATTGACAAAACACCCCACAAACCCACAAAAAGTGGGAGTCCTGCTGCTGTTTGAGAATGAAAAAGAGAGTCCATTTTAGAATTATTTTTTTATTGGCATGCAAGTAATTTTGGAGCCTTTTTGGATCTCGGCCTTAAAATACCAAGCCTCCCCTTCCACTTTTGGTCAGATATGTACACTAGAAACAGAACCCAGCTGAGACTCAACATCAGCACTAGCCCCAGGAGATGCCTCTTGGCTCTCAGAACAGCCTTTTCTCTGCAAAACTGCCCAGCATTTACAAGAGACAAGCATTCCCACCACAGACTTTTCCAGCAGCGCAAGGTTCCCGCTTTGGTTTTGATCTAAAGGTGTTTACACCTTTCCCACGCAGTCCACTTTGATGTCTTTTAAATGTACCCTGAGCTTGCATTTGCCAAAAGAATAAACATAGCCTTGTTTTCATTCATATTTCAGTTGTGAAGCACTTAGTTCAGAATCATTTGCATAATGATTTAGCAAGAGGTAAATGTCGGCAACAGGAGAAATACTGAACATGTTAAATGCATGTATTATTGTCTTGCAGAGAAATTTTCCTTAATAAAATTCTGCGTTGTGTTCAACAAAACAGACCTGAATCACAACCTCTTACAGTGTTATCTTCTACACAGTTCCCCAAACAGTTTGTTTTCCTACAATATGAGCTCTGAGAAATCTAGAAATGATCAAATTACTATTCTGCACTCATCTGAGCTGAAAGTAGGCCAGTGAGTGACACTGGTGATTGACAGCAGTCAGCACACCTGGATCCACTGCTGTGCATCACCTTTAGTGACCATCTGCCCCTATGTGTTAGACCAGTGCCTCTCCTTACATGGGCAACCTGTTACACCCTCTACAGACTAGAGTATTCTATACATAGGAAAAAGTTATATAGAGAGTGCCACAAGACATGGATATCCATGGCACTTGGCCACTTTGCGTCACGGTAGAGATACAGATTTTTATTAAAAAGAAAAAAAGCAAGCCATCTCAAGTGTGTCACCAAGAGAGCAAGGAGGTGTAGCCAGCAGCAATGGGCGCCTGGTCCACTGCTTTTGTTAATTCCATTTGGCCCTTTAGAAATGGTTCTGTCTGCAGTATGTATTTTAACCCTTTTCTAAAAAAGCACAAATGCTTTGTATTTGAAAAATAAAAAAGCACTAACATAACAAAGCTGTGTTAATATTAGAAGGAGTTGTGCATCAGTGGTTCACATTGAATGGATATCAGCATTATCTTCACTGGTGCTAGGATACCATGGTGATGGGCCCTGAAGAATTACCAAAAATAGATTAAATGCATGTGGCAAGTGATAATAAGCACAAAATGTTTTCCATACAGTAAAAATGCCGCAGGAAAGCAGAATAACACATTCTGTAAATCAGCTCAAAGAATCAACAACTTCCAGGCAGAATACTTGGGTATCTGAATGCGTAGTCAGAGCTGAACTCCTAAGCCCAAAATTACCAAGAAACCAAATTTGGCAATAGTGTCTGCACCTAAAGAAATTCAGACCAAGAAGACTGGCACAGAATCTGCTGTTGCTAGCAAAAATGTTTGAAAGGAGTTGAGAGGTTTGTATTTAAAGTAAGAGACATTAATCACTGGGTAACACCTACCACAGTGACTGCGTCTTCCCAAGCTGTTTGAGTCTCATCCCTTTTTGGATTGAGTCAATCAAAATATTAAAAATGTCATTCTTTGAAGCTGTTCTGAGCCAGGCTGCTTGTTCACTGCTGTATAAAACAAATCACTCGAAAGCGTCTCACTGAAGCTGCCCACTGATTCAGCAGGGTGCTCATACACAGAATTAAAGGCACGTGCAAGCACCAGAAGCTCTTGTGTGGGAATGACAGGAGACAGTGCACCCCACTTTCTCTTTAACAACCACTGTGCAGCATTACCACAAAGCATGTGGCATCAAAGGGACAAGAAACATCTGAAATGGCACCGCTACTTGCTCACAACTGTCAGCAGCACTTGGCTCAAACCATCCCCCTTATGGAGAAATACAAATAGCAAAGCCATTTGTTTATGAAAACAACAGCTACCTAAAGCCAGATTGAAAATTCGTTAACTGGGATGATTTACCAAGGCGACTCACTGTATGTAGACACATATATAAATATTTTGGTTGCTGCTCCAGATGTTAAGCAACCCTCAACCCAAAGTGACAAGAGTTTCTGAAGAAAAATTTCTCTATGATTTAGAGCTTGGAAGAGCTCCCACCAAAGGGAGCAGGTACCAGAAAGCAACCGGGAAGGAACATCCCACTGCATAGCAACATACCAAAGGTATTCAGGGGAAAGCATGCAGACCACGCTGGAGGAAAAGATACCAAAGGCAGGCATTTGGGGTAGAACATGTCACAGATTTCCATGGCTTTGGAACACTGGAGTCAATGCCAAATCCTCAGTGCCCATCAGCCAGAGCAGATCTTTCAAGTGAGACAACAGCAGCAGAGTCCTCCCAAGGTTGGCAGGATTTGTTAACGTGCAAGAGTAAGAGAGAGATCTAATTGCAAAGTCTGTTACTAGGTGACACACCAAGTCCTCACAAACTATACTGGGTGGTATTTTGATATTTCAGTCTATGCAGCAAACTGCACAAAAAAATCCACCTTCACCAACTCCACCTTCTGTTTCCTTGGATGACTGAGACACAGGGCCCCCTGAACATACACGCCATAGGAAATTCTCTGGAGACCAGAAGGTCAAGGATTCAAAACTTCATGGCCCTCTATCTTATCTGTAGGAAGTGAAGAAACAACATGAAAACTGCTAAGATATAATCATAGAATCACTTATGTGGGAAAATACTATAAGACCACTGAGTCCAGCCATTACACCATGACTGCCAAGCCCACCACTAAAACATGTCCCTAAGCACCACACCTACAAATCCCTTAAATATCTCCAGGGATTGTGACTCCACCACTTCCCTGGGTAGTCTGTTCCAGTTTCTTGGGAGGAAATTTTTCCTAATATCCAATCTAAACCCCTCCTGGTGCAGCCTGAGGCCATTTTCTCTTATACTTCTGCTTGTTGTTTGGGAGAAGAGTCACACACACACCCCCCGACTACAATCTCCTTCCAGGTACTTGTAGAGAGCCATAAGGCCCCTCCGAGCCTCCTTTTCTCCAGGCTAAACACCCCCAGCTCCCTCAGTCACTCCCCACCACACTTGTGCTCCAGACCCTTCCCCAGCTTCATTGCCCTTCTCTGGACACACCCCAGCCTCTCAGTGTCTTTCTTGTAGTGAGGGGCCCAGAACTAAACACAGGATTTGAGGTGCCTCACCAGTGCTGAGTACAGGGGGGCAATCAGTGCCCTGGTCCTGCTGGCCACACTGTCTCTGATACAAGCCAGGATGCCATTGGCCTTCTTGGCCACCTGGGCACACGGTGGCTCATGTTGAGCCACTGTCAACCAGCACAACCAGGTCCTTTTCTGTTGGGACACTTTTCAGCCACTCTTCCCCCAGCCTGTAAAAAGGGATTGTTGTGACCTTAGGGCAGGACACAGTACTTCACCTTGTTAAGCCTCACACAATTGGCCTTGGACCATCAGTCCAGTCTGTTCAGATCTCTGTGAAGAACCTTTCTACTGTCAAGCAAATCAACATCCCCATTCAATTTGGTGTCATCTACAAACTCACTGATAGTGTCCTTGATCACCTCATCCAGATCACTAATAAAGATGTTTCCTCCAAAACTATTTCCATCTCCTGCTAGTGAACAGGACGAGAGACTTAAGGATGTGTAGCAAAAACAAAACCCTAAAACACTCCCAAAATCCAGGGAATCATTTGGGAAATTAATTTTTCCCAGTAAAACATGGTTTATATATCTTTTTGGAGCGTGAAAACATTGGAAGTATAAGCATTTCCACTCTCCATGCAAGAGAGTCCTTTGCTTAAGCACTATCAGCTCTTAGCCAGAAGAAATAGGTTTTACTTGCTTTTTAAGCAATTTAAACCCAAAAGTTGATTGGGATAATGCAGGAAAGCTTCTGTGCAGTTTATAGATCCCACTTGGTCCTGAGGACACAGTGTCTCTCTCACCAGCTTTCAGACCTCAAAGACACCAAGTAAGAGGAATGACACCAGTGTGAGATCTTAGACCTTGTGGCCACCAGAGAGCTGCTGAGCTTGGGCTGGCTTCAGCAAGGCTCAAAGGACCCCTCAATTGAGTTCATCTCTGTCTCAGCTACAATAAAAACCACAGTATAACATACAAAATATTAACTGTTGGTTGATGTAGCACCCACTTACAAGCCTTCTTTTGTGCCTGCAAGTTACCTTTGTGTGCTGCCGTGCTAAAGGTCTGTTCACAGAATCAATGTTTTTGTAGTACAGCAAGTACAATGTCCAGAGCAAGCACCCAACACATTGTGAGAAAATCATCCTCAGAGCAGCTTATGGAACAATGCCAAGGAACTGTGATTCCAAAAGACCAGAAGTCATGGAAAGACATCAGATAGATGGTAACCATAGCACAGAGCTACAGAAACACACAGACACCTTTACGATAAGATCCGAAGGGGATGTCTGACTTCTGCTTTATAATTCCACAATGCTTGGGCCTAACATGCTCCACACAGTGCTTGGGAAAGCAGGCCTGTCACTTTCCTGATCACAAAATACTGCTCTGAAATGATAGGACTCAATTTAACTTTCTCATAAACTTCGGGAACATAAAAGATTTCAAAGGCAAATAATTTTATTCAACATGAGAAGTAAATGTGGAGACAGTAATACAAGGAAAAGATTTTCTGAAATCAGCATGATACTACCAACCTCACACTACTTAAAAACGTAAGCAAACCCAAAATTTCAAGCTAGGCAGAAGAGTGCTTTGCAGCAGAGAACTTAGATCACTAAATTGGCTATTATTTATCAGCCAGACCTGATATGCTCACTTTCAGTATCTGATGTCTTCCAAGAGCTCTCTAGGACACTCCCTTGACTGGTCTATCTGTATAGAGATTTGAGTGGCTTCAGGGTGTTGATAAATTATTTCCTTATTAGAAGGAAAGACCTCTGCTGACAGGACCTGGTTTTGAGGAAGTAACTGGAAAGAAGGAGCTATCAAACAAAGGGCTTGCAAGGGAAATTCTGCTACTAGCTTCCCAGTAGGAGCCCCTCTCTGTTGTCCAGAGCAACTTAACCACGACCTAAACTTTCAGAAGGTTTCTATTCCTTCTAGCATACCTGATCCCTCAACACTTAGAGATCCAAAAGTAAGGAACCGTCTGTTTCTATTCCTTCTAGCATACCTGATCCCTCAACACTTAGAGATCCAAAAGTAAGGAACCGTCTCAGGCAGAGCTACTGTATGTACAAGCAGGAAACAAAACGACATCCTTTGAACATTACTATCCTGATCCTTCTCCAGCTGAAAAGAGCATGAACTTTGCATCCAGGTGAGGAGAGGCGCAAGCCGGGAAGGATGGGCGTTGCTCCGGAGGGGGCACGGCCGCCGGGCTGCCGGGGCTGCCGAGGCCGCCGAGGCCGGGCTGGAGCTGCCGCCGGCTCCCCCGGCCGCGGGCGGGCCCCGCTCCCGCACGCAGCTCCGGCCGCGGGGCCGAGAGAGGGCGCTGGAGCCCCAGGCAGCGGCGGGGCCGGCGCTCCAGAGAAAGATGCCCGCCTGAAAGGTGCCCGGGGCCGGGCAGGTGCGCTCACCGCTCCGGGTGAGAGCCCTCTGGAAATCCTAGTCATGGGAAAGAGGAAGTCGGAGAAGCGCCTTGACTTTTTTCTTTTTTTTTTTTAATTATATACACAAGCACCTTTCAGGGGTTTGAAGGGCTGAATTTTCATAGGAAATTGCACATATTGTAAAAAAGGAAAAGAAAAAAAACCACTGAAGATGTGTAGGACAAGAAAGCAAAAAAACAATTTTCAAAGCACAGTCGTTCACCGTGTGTTTACATCTAGTCTAGAGACACTGAAATCAGCTTCAAACAATTCTTTTGCCTAACACACACTCCTAGAGGAGAGCTGCTGGCTGGCCACAGCCTCTCCCTTCAGGAATTAGGGAAGGCAGCTCCAACAGCCACCACAGCTTAGGGACATCGGATCCCAAACAGCAATGTGAACGTTCATATGGAGAGAAGGAAGGCTCCACAGAAGTAGAGATTTCCAAGCCCCATTGCAGATTTTATGAAAGATTCACCTTTTCTATTGGGTTGGCCTCTTCATTTTCAAATAAATTCAACTAGTTCATATTTCATAGTTTCAAATTCAACTAGTTTATATTTCATAGCCCTGAAAATCATTCCTCACCCAAGTAATTATTCTAGACTTCCCTTGAGCACAGCTAAAAAACAATTGAATGGAGTCCTGCAAGCTAAAGAGAAGTCTGGTCCCTGTGCACAGATATGACTTGTTCTTAGTCTTTCCACATGAAAAGCAGTTTGCTCTGCTCTCCTGTCTATTTTGCCATTAGGCGGTCTCCTGAATGTAGGTTGCAAAGGCAAGAATACACCTCATATTGGTAAATACTGCACAGCTGACCTGAGGGCCAATTTCAGTACCCTGTAATAATTCTTTCTACACTTTTCCCACAAACATCCTCAGATCACAGCCTAAACAAAACATTGTGATGACAAGAAAGTCATTTTGGCCTGAAATATATTGCTGATATGATGTCCAGAGCAGGGTCAGTTTTACAACTCCATTTCAAGAAAATCAAGGTTATTTATAGCTTCTGTCCCCAAAACAGAGCATCTAGGACAAAAGTTATGGAATGACATTGAATGTTCCCCAAGGTGAACCTCAGCACCTGCAGTTCCACTCATCTCCCATTTCTCCAGACCAAGACATAAAAGACCTAGGCTGATTCCAGATTAGGCATAATGCAAGAGTTTTGTTGAGGAGAACCATGAACTTTACCAAATTTTATATGTCCCACTGGAAAAGTAGAGGACTGCGTCAGTGGATTTTCCCCTCACATTTTTGGTTTGACACACATTTCTAACTCATTGCCTACATGAGCATGAGGGATCTCAGAAACAGAGGCTGCAAGAGCATGGTCAGCTTGACAGCTATCAGGAGATTCAAACACCCTGAGCTCCAGTTTAGCTTCAGCTGTACATCTCATCTACCAGGGTAGTACTTGGGGTTTCTGCACCAAGTAACAGACAAGCTGTGCATCTGAAATTGTTCCTGAGCTTCACATGCCCTGAAGACGTCACCTCAGAGAAATAACAGCCAACTCCACATACCAGCAGCTTCCTCTGAGCACAGATAATTTCCCAGCCTGCGGGCCTGCTGTGCTTAGACAGAAATTGAAAGGATCATACAAAGCTGAAGGTAGTCTTGAGTAGACTAAAATACTTTTCACTTAATTTTGGGCTCTATCTGTTGTCAGTCTCTCAGACTCACACCTCCTGAATGCATGCAGCAGAGCCATGATTATTACTGCAAGGCTTCAGAAGCAAGCTAAATTTTCCAGTAAAGATGGGCTCCTAATCCATATCCTACACAAGAGTTAAGTTCAGCAGAAAAGAGACTACACAACTGAAATTATTAAATAATTTTGCCAATCTAGAAGTTTGGCTCAGGACCATCACTTGCAAATTCAGACTTCTTAAATGTGGAAGTTCCCAGGGTGCTATTCAGAGGTGTAGGATTAGAGTTCTCCTGAAGAGAAGATAAAGAGTCAGTACGACACAGTATTGGAAAATCCGGGAGTTAAGTAGATGTTAGTACCTCAGGACTCTGGAGTATTTTTCTTAACTTTGACAAGTAGGTAATTTTGCTCTGTTGTCCAGGCCAAAAGGCTACATAGGGTCAGAAGGCACAGTCAAGACTACACATAGATTTTACTCCTTCAGTAGGGAGTCCCTACTGAAGTCCCAAGTCCTGTCCCTTTGGCATGACGAAACACCCTCCCTGTTCCCAGCTGCCCCAACCCCGAGCCAGAGCTTCCTGCTCGGCCAGCCATCGCTAGACTGGAGGCTGCAGCAGCAGGAGGATTTCACTCTAAGCTCCAGGGAAGATCTCAGGACTTGCTGACAATTGACAGGAGTAAACATCAACTACTGCTTCTTAGCCTTGCGGCAGGAGAATCTTGTGATAGCAAGGCTAGGGGGCAGAATTCAGACCATTTCCAGGCAAGTGGGGCTTGCCATTGTCTTACTCCATTATCACTCATTATCCCAGCTGTGGAGGACCCAAAGACAAAGGCCAGGTTGCATCCAATCTTCTGGCCAACTTTTATTCCAACCTTATTCATAGACTGTATCCAGCCCAGACTATACAAAACTCAATCAATCTCTGCTGGTAGCAGAGTTTCTTATAGCAGTGCAGGCTCAGCAAGATAACTGCAGAGGAAGGGAGGATATTAAGAGGTTTGATCTGGAGTAGAAAATTACCACTGAGGGGGAAAAAACAGCAGGGGAATGATCTCAGTATTTCCCAGGCATTATCAGCAGGCATAGACACTACCAGAAGGAATGAAAAGGAAAGTAAGATTTGGTCCAGGACATGTATGAAAAGGAAACCCAATGGATAAGAGGACTGAAAGGAACAGAAGATGCAGGAGAAGGTTGTTTAGGAAAAAAAATTAAAAAAAGAAGGGGGGTGCAAAAGGAAGGGCAAAAACCAAGGCTATATCTGTCACTCGTCTCTCCCCGCCCACTCTGAGAAGCTTCAAAAGAGATCTGGAAATAGAGAGGAAAAAAACGACAGTCAGATATTACTGTTCCAGCCACTGAGTCATGGCAGGAAACTACTGATACTGTAAATTAAGTTCTGTAAGGTCAGAGAAGAATTGAGTTTTGTCAAGGCTCACTGTAAAAGGAACAAATATTTAGTGGTGAAGATTTGCCCCTTTTGTAACTCTTGGTGTTACCATAGAACCATTTCATGAAGCATCTTTGAAAAAAGCTGCCTTTATTTTATCATTTCACACAAGTGCCGAAGTTTCTTCTCTTCTTCCTGCATCTTTGATTTCACTGCAACAGATGCTTATTAAGAAAAGGATGTGGAGAAAGTAGAAAAAGCCACCAGTCTTTGGCGTGCTACTTGATGCTCGGTCTACTCCAACTCTTAAAATTGCTGTGCCACAGAGAAATCATTTTACCATGATCTTCTTATCCTTTCATCAAATTAGTCACGGGCAGTTGTGGACATTTATGTGGCATTTTTAGACATAGTCCACCACATGTACAGGGTGGAATTGCTTCTACCAGAATGGCATAGCCATCCTAATTCCCACAGAAATACAACAAAGAAAAAAACTGGAATTTGCTATTGTGCAGAGGGCTCAGCAGACTCCTCCCAGCCCTCTAGGAAAGCACCCTTACACTCCTTGCACTGCCCAGACATGTTAAGGTGTTTTTGATTCCCCACCAAGAGTTGAAGAGGTATGGCATCGTGGGATTCCCAGCTGCCAAAACAAAGGTACATGCATGCCATCCAGGCAAATTACATTTTTCAACTGACAAGCCCATCTGTAAAGGTAAGATGCTACCTAGCCCCAAAGTGCTGAAGAAGAAAAACAGCAGACACAGGATTCAGAGAAAACTGGGGAAGGAGCAAACAGTACGGGACATGGATTCTTGGGAAACTGTTATCTGTGTTACTTGTTAATTAAAGTTTTTAATGACCCAGTATTGCTTCTGTTGCCTAGGCATACCCACCACAGCTTTGCAGCTGCCCGTCACAGTGAACACAGCCAGGAGCTCTTGTCCCACTTCAGAGGTTAAGGCATAATGGGATGCTTGTGCATCTGCTACAGAAACCTACTATGCAACCCACTAAGCAACTTTCCAACTCAGTCATCTAAAGCTAATTGCTTCCATAAGTCCTGAGGGTCTCTCTCCAGCCCATCTGAGTCACTGTACCATGTCTGAACCAGACCCGGCTGAGCACAGTTCAGCAGAGAAACAAGAAGAATTGTCAAGAATAGCCCAGTGGTAGCAAATCAAGGAAGTCAGTCATACCAGGGAAAGACACTGGTGATCCTGGAAACTTGTCCCATTCTTCCTCCACCAAGAAAACAGACCAAAACAGAACTTGACTTATGAGGCAGGAGGAGTTCTATCCAGTGATACATGGAACAAGAGGATGCAAGAAAGTTGCAGGGCAACTTCCTGCACAATCTTCTTATAAATTGGGAAGTCATGGCTGAAGGCAATACACCTCATGGTAGGCTACAGGAAAGCACAAACACAGGCACCTGCTGCTGAGAGAAGCACTGAAGGGCCTTGAGTGTGGAATCCCTCCATCTTTTCCTGACAGTAGCTTTAAAGGCTGATTAATAGCTTTGATGTTTTAACAAATAAAAGAATTTGTGACATTACAGAAACTAGCCAGATTCTATCTATGGTGAATCACCATAACACATAACTTGTCTGAACTTCAAAACATTCCTGTCAGAGATCACTGGCCAAAAAGAAAATCTATTCCTTTTTTGTTTGGGCTTACAGGTACTGATAAATTTGATGACATGACGATGATTTCCAGCAGGGGAGCAATATTTGTCTCAATTTCCACACCAAAAACAGCTATGGAAAAGGGCAAAGAATATAATGACTCAGTATCACAGGGTGGAGACTAATTAGCAGCAGATCAGGAGCAGGCAGTGGTCTCTGGAAGAAGGTGCTTTCATGAACAGAGCACAATCTTAGTCATCGCCTGTCTTGATCAACTGCAGAGGTTTCCGTGAAACAAATGCTATGGCTGCCTCAAACTGAACAAAACCCTTTGGTGACTTTTTGTTTGATTATTTGAAAAGTAGTGCCTCTTTTTGGGACCTTCCCTATTCTTTTCTTCCAGTATCCAGTTAATCCTGGTAGAGTGGACCTCCTCTCCATCAACCAAAATCTCACTGTACAGCAGGAGTGCTTATCAGGCAGTGCCTCTCCATGAGCCCTCTCAGTTCACTGAGGACAGATAATATAAATATTAAGAATATGAGGACAGCATCATCCTTTCACTCAATCAATGCAGATGCACCACAGGGTCATTTCAGCAACTGCTTTTTTTAAGACATGCTATTCTCCTCTGTGATTTCAGGCAACCAGTGAACTCACAGCACCTGCCCTTTCACTGGTACAAAACCACTACAAAAACATTCTATCTAGTTAGTTATCGCATTACCCCATCAGCAAGGTGGATTTTATTCCTGCTTTAACAAACCTGTCGTCATTTTGGGTTTATCGGAAAAGTGTACTGTGAACACACGGAAAGATAATTCAGGTCTAACAAACTATTTAGCTGGTTTTTTCTAGTAATATATCGGGAAATGCTGTCAAAACTAAGATTTGAATCTGCATGTCCTAGTGCTCCTACTATTCCTAATAGGACCCACTGGATTGCCTCCTAGTAAGTTTTTTTCTTCTGAAAAATCTATTGCTTACTTAAGGAACTTACTTAAACGCTCAAAAGCCCAAGAATTGATTTGTTTATTTTTTAACTAAATCAGCAAGTGCATTTTTCAGGAGTTGATGTATGCCCATTCATATTGAGAAAGGTTTTGGCAATTAGCATTTATCTTTAGCTAAGCAGAGCTGAAGAATGGCACAGACATTATGAATTTTAAAGTTTCCGTTCCTCAGGGAGTAAAGTGTGGCTTTTCCTGCCATTCTCAGCTTGGCTGGAACTGCAGGAGGGCCGGTCAGGATGCCCTATAAACCAAGAAAATTTGGGCTGTGTGCCAAGCACCCATCTCCCTGCTGGCACAGGCACCTCCAAGCAGCTCCCCGATCTCACATGGGCTGGAACATTAGAGGAACTCCCTCCTGAAATAATAGAGACTACCTAAGCACTCCTGCTTTTAAAAATTACAATAAATATGGGCAAATGCATGCCCTGTAAAATATTTTGAAGGGTTTCAACAATCACTCTCTTGTTTGGTGACCAGGAGTTTGTCAAGCAAAGATGACAGACACCACCCACTCACCCCAGCTGAGGTCTGAACCAAACCATCAATACAACACAGTGTCGAGGACCTCTAGCTCTCTTCTGCCTTGTGCTGGTCTATCATTGCATATCCTTAATGCAGCAGGATCTCTGGCATCCCAAAAATCCTCCTCTCCTAGGCAACAAACTGATTGACTGTCTCAATGATTGACATTTCTTTGGGTTTTTTTCATTCATTCTCAACTCCATAACTGGCAGTTGCATCTACTGGGTTCTCTGTTTCTGCAGCTTATGATTTTTTTTGAAGCAGATAAAGGGATTTAGGAACTTAAACCTCCCTGCACCAGTGGATGTGCAGATTTTTACCAAAATCAGCCAGGCTAGAAAAAGTACAGAAAGCACTTGCTCTGACACAGCACAGTCTGGATGACACATCTGGGTGCTCACACAAGCTGAGAAGGTGTTCGGCAATCTGTGGCAGGATGAAAATAGAGATGAGTGGGGACAGATCCCTTGATTTATTTTAAAAACACCACCCATGGTCAGTTAAACTTGTTTCCTGGGCAGCCTGGCCATGCATGGAGCAGGCCTGCAGTTTTACATCCCTCTGCAGCCTGGAAGGATGTGCCAGCAGTAGCATATGTGAGCAGTGGCACAAACAGAAGGCAGCAGTCCCATACATAGGACATGCTTCACCAAGGCAGATCTTGTCCCTCTCCTGAGAGGGTACAACTGGTGAGAAGTACCTAAGATGAGATGCCCATGCTACACTGCCAGACCTGTGTCCTTCAGAGAGGCCTGACAGAATTTCACATTATGTCCAGTGCTGTGAGATGACTGCACAAATGTCCCCACTGGTGGCCTCAGCCTCTTGTTTGATGTATGAAATCTTCCAGCCTAACTCCTGAACATCACCTCGGATAGAGGAGGACACATCCCCCAGTCTCAAAGCTTGTTCTGCTCCTGTGACTGCTGCAGAAGTTACTATGGAGAAAACCAGTTCAGTACAACAAAGTACCACAGTAAACCTCTTTCTACAGTTTATTATCAGAAACAAAGAGTGATGCAAGAGGCCAAGCTGCTTTCTTAGGTCTCACAGTGGCCTGCCATAGCCCACCACTGCTGCAGCCCATGCACCTCCAGACTGCTCACTGATCTTCTGCAGGATAGCTCTAGGGGCCTCCAACCAATGGGTACAGCTGACTTAATACAGATACATTTCAGTTATGCATAAAAAGCCAAATTCATTACACATTAAAGCATGGCAGTTTTAACCTAACACTTTTAGGCTTTTCCCTACTTCTGCTGGCAAGACCGCTGTATTTTCTCATACATGTGAGGAAGCTTTCCCAAATAGTATCACAGGGAGAAAAAAACCCCCCTATGTACATCATTCTCTGTGGAACGCCCAAATCACCAAGCTTGCAGAGAGTGATGCAGTAGCTGGGGAGTAGCTGAGAGGATTGAGCCTGTGCCTGCTCAGTGGGAGGCATGAGGATCTCCTCACAAGGTGTCAGCAGATGGCTGGGTGCTGAAGGTATCTCCCTGGTGACACCCACGGGAAACAGCTGGCAGAAACCTAGGGTGAGGGACAGTTGCCTCACAAGTTGTCCAACACAATTTAGCCACTTTTGGGCATCTACAAAACCTTCACTGGGCTAAGACCATGGCACAGGGCACTTGGGAGGCCACTGCTCCTCTATAGCAATAGCTAAAGTTCAGGCACCTCAAATGGCATTACTCCTCTACATTTACACACTTGAATCATTCCTCTGCAAAACAAACTAAAAACAGCTGGAAGAGCAGATAACCACAAGAACTCAAGCTATAGCTCTCCTGTCTGCATTGTTAAAATTAGAGTTTAGGGTTTGATATGTGAATATCATGATCTGATAACAATTACCACAAAAATACCAACCTAAAGGGCAGTGACACACCCTCCCTGCTCTGTTTACAAATGTCATGGTCATATGAGATAGTAGTCAAACATATCAGCAGACTAAAAATAAACCACAATAGGATATGTTGATAAATATTTATTTCAAAACAGTATAGCTTTTTACATGACTAATGTTAATGTGATTTCAGACTGAGAAGAAAACAACCAATGTTCATTGCTTCTAACTGTGTTTAGAGGAGTGACACAGGTAACTAACTACCATCAACTCTGGCATTTTATTCTCCTGGTAGAAAATGTGAGTAGGTAGATCAGTCAAGACCATTGTTGCTTTTAATACACCAGTGAGGAGTAGTGCAGGATGCAACTAGCAGGCCACAGGTATCATCTTGGAAGAGGACCAGCCATTTGCATGCAAAAGGGTTCATCCTTCATGACCGTGTGGGCTGGTTTCATGCACCAGCCAACAGAGCCTGTATCACAGAGAAGTTAGAAAATGTCTGCCTGGACCTTTAAGACAATTTTATTTCCAGTTAGATCACCATCAAACCCTTTTCACAATAGCATCTGCCACTGAACCACTGCTAATTAGTCAGTCCCTGTTCAGCGAGGGAGGAAGACGTGACAGCAAAGATGAAATTATTTTTAAAAACGGCCTGAAAAGCCCCGATAAGGATTGCAGCACTTTATGACCTACACCATGCTTGTCACAGGGCAGGGAGAGGGAATTTGCCTATCACTACATGTTGCAATCGCTGTGGAAATGTCTCTCTCTTCTTGCTTCCTCTCCACCCTTGTTCAGAGAGTTAAGGTAAGATGGGAAAGCAGCTGCAGCTTCTAGGACATCCCATCTGGGGGTCCAGGACAGCGCTGGCAATGCTCCTTCAGTGTGCTCTATAAGCCTCAGTTGCTTTAATATTTTCTCCGTAAGTATCACTTCTCTAACTGTTGTAAGCAGCATGAAGAATATTCATGTAAGATCTTGAACAGTTTGGGTGTGGTGCAGTAGGGGCCACACAACAGACAATGCAGTCAAGAGATTTACTGAAGCAAATAGTTCTGTTGTGCTGGGGGAGAGAGAGAAGAATTGGGAGAAGCCTCTTGACTTAGGGAAAGGGATTCATAGCTCAGTGAAAGTCTGTGGAATGACTATTCTAACATTTAAAAGTTTCCATTCTGCACACCACAGTCTCCCAGTGAAAAAGCAGGGCTCTTCCAAGTATAAGTTTACCAGGCTGAAAGGTTAATAGGGAGAAACAGAAGTCCCAGGAGTGTGACTCTTCATTTAGCACTTTGGTCTCACAGATACATCCGGACAGGTACAGCCTGACTTCCTCAGCACAAGAGCAGCTTTATTGGAATTTCTTGTCCATCATTCTCCCAAGAATATGGAGAGGAAAAGGGGGTTGCACAGTTGGGTATTTCTGCAGTTCCTTGGTGAGGACAGAAGCATAGAGTTCACAAGTCTTGGAGAGAGATCTTTGAAAAGAGAAAGTGGTGTGTTTCAAATGAGACACCCACCCTCTCTAAGGTTGGTGTACTGGCAATACCTGAAAGTAATGTGTATGATGCTCTGATGGCTCCTTGAAGACAGGAAAGCCTGGGAGTGAATGGCAGATTCTGCATCTCCATCTCCTCTCTTCTACCCCTTTCCAAACAAAGCAGGGCTCACAGCACTGGAGGGGACTGCTGCCTGTAGCAGTAACCCTCACACTATGGCAGCCTCATCTATGTGAGCATCCCTAGAGCATGATGTAGGGTACATGCCCACTAGAGCATCTGCCCACTCCTGATTCCACAGGGGCCTCCATAGAAACACTGAGCATTCTGCTCCAAAAGCAATTTTCATTCTATCACAGACTGCAATGACACCAGCATTGTGTCCACCCTCCTAAATGCATTCAGCTCAGCAGTTTACCAAACACACTTGGAAGGGCTAACAACAAGACAGAGTACCAACACTGACAGGCTGAATTTTAGCAGAGTTAAGAAGAGGGTTATAGAGAGAAAATTAAATATTTCAAAGCACATAATCATGGTACTGTCCTGTTACACATCTGCCTAAGTTGCACTAGTAGTCAGCAAATTTTCTCTGTAATTCTCCACTTCCATGAAATAGAACTTATTTCTGGTGAAAAATAATATATACACTCCAACACTCTGTACACCATTCACGCAGAATAGCAAAGGATTCAGTGCAGCGGGAAAGTGTCATCTTCCAAAAGCTGCAAAACCCATAAACAGACAGAAGTTACGTTCAGTTCCTAAGTACTAAGAAATACACATAAAAAGGAGACCTCCTACCAAGATGGCAGAAAGATCAAATGAAAGGAAGAAGGAAAGGACAGTATGATATCCCCTTGTGTCCTGCTATTTTTTTGTTATTACGGAGTGCTTTACTTCCACAGAGTGTGTAATAAGAACGTGTTTGTATGGTAAAGCAGATTCAGCTAAAATCATCAGCAGAAAACTTACAGAAAAAGATTTTTTTTCCAAGTGTTTTCAGTAATGATACAAGTTCAGAAATTAACATTACACTGGTGAAGCATTATCTCAAGAAACACGTTAGCATTTGTGTTGTGTTTGTGTAGGGCATTGCTGAAAGCTCATTGACCTCCTGAAAGCGGCCATAGCGTAAATCTCTGCTTCAGTCATGTTCCATTTCTCTGTAGAGGAAATTAAAGACTTAGCACTCTACAAAAGGAGGTATATGATAATCACCAGCAGGAAACTCATCATGTTTGGGAATCTAAGACATCTTCCTTCTTTTCCAAGATATCTTTAGCTTAATCCTAACCAGTCACAGGAGGACAGAGAAATATATATGGTCTACATTGTCAACCAGTCAATACACCATACAGAAAAATCAACCTCTTTTCCACTCCTCATTTATTTCCCGCAAGCCTCTTCCATAATCTTTTCCTTTCCACACACCCCAACTACTTGAAAACCACAGGCGTCCCCATGCTATTGGATTGGTTGAGTTTTGTAATGGCTGCTAGTGTGAAAATCTTTCATAATATTCTAACAAAAACAAATAGTTTTAGCCAGTCCCCTTTAGTACATATGCTTATTTTCCTCATGTCAATTAAAATAATAATTTAAATAAATTACTAATTAGTAATTTATTAATAATTTAAATAAAAGACATAATAAAACTGAAAAAAGTATTTCCTAGTATGATGCTTAAAAGCTGATAGGAGCATGCAAGTCGTGTATCATGCTAATTTTTAATTACATTCTGTATGTGGTCATTTCAGATATGCTAGAAACAGAGGAATCATCCAATATATAGATTTGGCAAATATATTTACAAATATATTCCACAGACACTGTCAGAAGTTGATACTAAAAATAAAAGGCATAAATTAAAAGGAAGGCAGTAGATACTAATCCTTGTGGTGGAAAAGCTATTTCAAAATATGAACTTAACCACATCCTCTTTAGTATGTACTTACCAACATTCAATACAGTCTTCTGGAATCTGTGCAAAGCCTGAGACAACAGTTCAGAAAAGCACATAAATATATATTTCATATTAAAAGAAAAGCTCATTCTGAAAACCAGCTTTAATAATTAGACATTAATACTCAACAACTATGTCCATATTTGGGCCTAGAACAGGTCTGTGCTCTCTCAGACTCACTGCAAAGGCTACAGGAGGACCACCATTTCTTTGGAACAACAAAGAGCAGGAATTAATAATCCAAGGCCTTAGACTTCAAGTCCCATCTGCTGCAAAGGAAAGGCAAGGCACACTGAGAACTTCTTTCAAGCCTAGCATCTCATAAGTGTAACCCAGCTCCAATGCTTTCCAGGGTGGCAGAGCCTCTTAACTCCACCTCCCACACCTGCTCATCCAGCCTCCTCATACTTCCGAAACACAGACTCCATTCTATTCAGTGAACCTGCAGAACATTTAGTTTATGGAAAAGACTGTGTCTGAGCACAGCATTAAACTGAATTTACTTTCCAGTAGTCAACATGAGCAGCAAACAACACTAGGAATAAATTGCTTCCAAGCTTTGTGCTTTTCATAGTAACAGCTTAATTTCTGAGCTTACCTGTAGCTGCCACACAGCTTGGAGTTTGCTGCAGATCTATAGCTGTCCTGCCATTTTCATCACAGAAGTAACAAGTAGGAGTGTTGTTCTCTTCTTTCTAGGAAGCAAATGAAAGACACAGGTGGTTTGTAGGTATTTATTTAAAACACATTTCAGTCATTTGACTAATGACCAGGAGAAGGAAGCAGGAAAAGGGGAAACAGAGCCAGTTTTCACCCAGTTTAATAATCTCCAAGCCATCTGTCCACACCTTTGCATACACAAGAGCCATGTAAGTGTGCCTTGCTGACAAAAAGTGGTGGCCAAATCAACAGAGTCTATGCCTCTACATGGGCAAACCCTCAACTGGGCTGCTTATCCCAAATAGTTTGTTGCACTATTGAAACAGCTGATGCTTGAGACTATAATGACATAGAACATACCTGATCTAATTGGGATTCAGCCTTGGTAATAGGCCTTTATCATCAGCACAGCAGGACATAATAAAGCTTCCACAATTAAGTGAGCAACTAAGCCATTTTCCTGCTTTTCTTTCTTTTAGTAGTTTCTTTATGATGGCATAAGCAGTGGAATTGGTGCTCTTAACATTTATTATACATGTTTTGGTTTAAGCTTAGAATTTTCCTGTGCTAAAAGCAACAAGCTTTGTCAACTGAGGCTCTTATTTGGCTGCTACAGGCTGCAAAGCAGAAAGAGACCAGGGGTTTGCAAAGCCCAGCACTGTGCTCCAAAGCGGGAGCTTGCTGCTCAGGAATCTCTCCAGAGACTACCACGGTGTTTCCAAGGCAGAATTATGACCTGTTTTACTTATGTGCAAGTTTGGGAGTCCTTTTACCCCTCCTTCTTGCATCCAAAACCCCAGTTTGTGCTATTCTATCTCTGTTCAACCCTACAGCTCCTCAGCGAGGCCCCTGCAAAGAGAAGCATGGGGAGGGGGATTGCAAGTTCAGCCTCATCTCACAGCCTGCCTGACACAGGTGCAGGGGCCAGAACCTCCCCAACTCCTCCACAGAGCTGGAGAATAGGAGATGGCCAAAAGCACATTAAGGGAATTGAATTTAGGTCTTGTTGAGACTTTAAAGCAAACACTTTCAAAAAGGAGGGCAGGGGAGAGTCACAAATATACATTGGCTGGCCTGGGCAGCCATGTCCACAACGCAAAAGCTGCCCAACTGCACCTGCGCCATGCTCCAAGCTGTGATTGCGGCCCAGAGACACCCACAGCCCTCCTGCCATGGCCTCAGCCCAGAGACACCCAGAGAC
>NW_024581117.1:14104114-14169235 GCF_017639235.1 Corvus kubaryi
CCAGAGACACCCAGAGACACCCACAGCCCTCCCGCCATTGCCTCAGCTCAGAGACACCCAGAGACACCCACAGCCCTCCTGCCATTGCCTCAGCTCAGAGACACCCACAGCCCTTCTGCCATCACCTCAGCCCCTCAGGACAGGAGTGGCCTCCCCACAGCCCTCTATACTAACAGCCTTGCCTGCTGGGGGGACCCAGACTGTCATGTGAGAGAGAGGGAAAGTGGAGCCCTGTGGCTCTGGGGCAGGAGGCCCAGTGCCTGCCCACTGTGGGACTGCCCTTGCCCAGGCCACTGGAACCTGCGAAGTCAGATAATTCCTACCAACACAGAAATTACCTTCTCTGTGAGCGCCTGAGAGAACAAAACAGTCCATGAGGTTAATGGAAAAGAGGAACTCTGCCCGGATACATAGGAGATCCTGCTAGAAATGTCTCAATGCCAAAAGAACAGTAACAGGGGTAAAAAAAAAATAAAGTATAAAAATGGGAACTGAAAAAGCATGGAAAACTGCTCTCCAGCTGGCGGGCTCCTCCTGGCTGCATAAACAGTTAGGAGACCTCAGGAAAAAAACAACTCTATCTAAGATGAACAACTGCACTTACACTGTGGTGTTTCTGCTGGTAGAGCCCGTGTGGTGCTGCACAAAAACAGTGGCAAGAAAGGGAAATTGAAAGCCTTGGAGGGGCTCTGGGAAGTCACCTTCTCCACAGCTGCTCCCTGTGGCCAAAAACACCCAGTTAGGGCAAGAGGTGGTGGACAGGGGTTGTGTGGGCATGGAGGTGTGAGGGCACTGGATCGAGCAGGGAACTGGGACACCTCCCCCTGTCCACGGTCCCCTGGGATGCCTCAGTCCATGGCTACATCCAATCCTCGCTGCTGGCACCAAGTCATCCCTCAGAGCATCCTCCCTTCAGGCTATCAGAGTCCAAGGCAATGGCCAGTCTTTCTTACTGACATTCCTATCCCTAAATACATTTTCACCCCAGAGATCATCTCCCTTACTCATCTCTCATCCCAGGCAACGCAACTTTGTGGGACTCCAACTCCTGCTTGTTAGCTCAAGCCAAAAGGAATAACTATCAACTAAGAATAAATACTAATTAACCTGAATCTTTCATCATATCGTGATCTGAACCAGATGCTATATCTATCTTTAACTTTAGGCTGCTTTGAGATGCAACCTCTAGCTGCAGCAGGCAAAAATAAGATTCCTTCTTTTGATAAAGTTAATTGTGGGCCTCAACAAGACACATTTCTTGGCAATACTGTGCTCTTATCTTTAAATGCTGTGAACTCACAAGGGTTTGAGAGGCCTTAAATCTTGAGTGCTTCCCATATGAGTTTTGTGATTGAGGAGAATTCAACCCAGGAACTTTCCCATGTCATGCTGGAAAAAGAGGTGCAGTGAAGACAGCTTTAACAGTGCACACAAGCGCTGAATAGAGGCTGTCTCTGAACACCCAGCCAAAGGCTGCACAAGAGCACAGCCGAGATTTAGCCCCCCAAAACAGGGGACAACAGGATGAAAGCCATATGGTATCTTCTGTTGAGCTGGTTGAAATCAGTGGTGCTTTATATTGGTTTTAGTATCAGAGAAAGAATAATAGAGCAGGGTTAAAACCAAAGATTTATTTGCCAAAGTGCATCAACATTTTCAAAGCTGCTTTGTTTAGATTTTTTCATTTGTTGGAAGTAGCTCCAATGTTTTCTAAATTACTGAAAACCACTGTTAAAAAATTCCTGTAACAAAACTGTGTTTTTCATTATGACTGTTGGTACTTATGCAGACAATATACATAGAGAGAGGAAACTATACAAACCAGACTTACTGTAAAAGCCAAGACCTTCTATAAATGCAGCTATGTTCTCTTGCAGAAAAATAGGTTAGTTGGGGGGAAATATTTTTGGACTTCAAAAAACAGTGACAGGGATACCAAAGAACTCTTGGCAAAAGCTGTGCAAAGCCAAATTCTGCCCAGTTCCACCTCTCAGGTACCTTCTGTGCAACAGTCTAGGCTGGTAACTAGGATTAGCAATTTAATCTTCACACCACTTCAGCATGGACATGTAAGTTTCAACAAGCCTGCAGATGAAGTAATAAAAATCAAGCCTCTACCATTTTAAAGTTGCATAAACAGTGTTTAAGTGGTTTAATAGTGGGGTTTGTTTGTACAGCAAAAATGTCATCATATAGAGCAATTCAGCAAGTCCAAAGATGTGTCCAGCAGTACCAACTCCCCAGGTGCTGGCACACCTTTCCAACCACAGACCCTCTGCTGCAGATCACCAAGGGCCTCTTGGTCTGTAAGACACACATCTCACTTGTGAGGCCAGACATCACCCAAACCCTTGTTACGTGGCACACGAGGAACTGCTCCTGCGTCCCATGAAATAGACCTTGCTTTCCTAGAAGAAAGCCCTCAAATTTGTGCTAAAGGAACGAATGGCAGCTCCATCCTCCTGAAGAGCTGAAATGGCTAAAAACACTGAGGATGAAGTACTGTTCTACCTTCTTGATGAGTCCAACCATCACCTACCTCCTCTCTGTCTTGAAAGTCGTCGTTTCCTAGGGTAGTAAGGCACTAGTGAGCAGTGAGAACCACACGAGATAACCACAAGTTACCTGATTCTTACCAAAACTGATGGGAATTACATAACCAATGCTTTTTTGAGAACTCTGTCAAATTTAATGCCAAAATTGCCCTTAAGTCTTCTATTTAGGGTAGTGGCTGGCTGTAAATCTCAAAAGGTACATAGTCAAGTGGAAACACAGGCCAGAGTTTCAGCTACCTGAACAGTCCCAGGTGGTCAGGTGTATTTTAGGTACTGAAAACAACTTTTTAAAGTCTAGTCAAGATGCCTTTCCTTGAACTGAAGGTTCATAATGATGAGTCCCATAACCAAAACTGCCATCATAACAAACGCACAGGCATCTCCTTTCCTGGATGTGGGTGGTTTTGATGCCTGCACTGGTTATAAGCAGCAATGTACTAAGGGAGTACAAAACCATGAAATTTAGGAAGATGAGTAATGTATGAAGTGTGGAGGCAGTGAGAGATGATCCTCATATTATGTGCTTTTATTTAATAATTTATAAATAAGTATCAGCTTTCCCCAAACTGCCCCTCAGCCTAGCAATTACATGTTGGCTAATTTCTGGTTAGTGCTGTTCTTTTATAATAACAAACTGTTCCCAAAGCCTCACATACAGAGAATTAGACAATCAAAGTACTGTGTGCGATTTTCCACTTAATTCATTCAGTTAGCTGCAATTAAAACAATACAATTCAAGGCCTTGTGTGTTTCTCTGAAAAAATACAAAACTTTACTTGTTACTATTAATATATACAACCTACTAGAAAGAGTTAACAAAGCCCCTTTGTCTTCACTGTTGTAGTAGAGTAATTTTCTTATCCTTTTCTGTAGATGCCCTGGCAGTCATCAATATTTCTTTCAGTTGCTGTTCTTCAAAAGAGACACGCTTTTCATTCAACTGCATAGAAAAAAAAAGGAATCCAGTGGGACAAATTCTCTTGGTGAGCAGATCCACTATAGCTGCCTGGGAAGGAATCTAGGTGAAGGTGCAGGGCTTGCATTAAGATGATCAAACCTATTTAGAAGGGAAGAGGCACCATTTTATCATGCAGTAATCAAATTTTTGTTAGATTTTACCTAGATATTTTACCTAAATATTTCATATTTCTAGAAAAGCAGTGTTTCACGGCTGCTGATCTCTGCTCACCCACTTTGTATAAATGACATACCAAGTTTCAGCATGACTATAGAATGTTTCCTTTGTTTGTTTCATGGAGCTTCACTAATGAAACCTAATGACAATCTAATTAACATTATACCAGATTTGTGGGTGCGAAAGAGGACAGAAGCTGTACCTGGCTCCACAAGAAAGCGATAAGCCACCCTATTAGAGCTGCTGTGACTGTCTCTCATACCACCAAGCTCCCCCAAAACCGGGCATTATTTCCATCAGTTATGAACATAGAGTGTGCAGTGCTCAGACAGCAGAAACATCCCTGCCTTCTGAGGATGCACCGTGTCGATCCGAGTCTCACAGTGCTTCCAGAGCTTCTGTGAGCAAGGTTTATCTCCACACTATTCTTGGTAGGAGACTATACTCCTGATGTGCTGGTCTTGGGTATGTTAATTCAGTATTTCAGCAGTGGTTCTTGACAGAGGCTTGATTCAACCTACTCCTGCAACAGAATAACAAAGCACTGATTTGGATCTGTACTCTTAATTACAACCCACCAATATAAATGAGCATTTCACTTAAGCTCAGTTCCTCAAGAAAGAACTATTGTCTGCTTTGATAAGATGGTATGAAATTTATCCAAACATTTATCAAACGATGTGAAATCTTATTGGAAGAATATGCTCTGAGATTTTGTGAATAAAGTCCCTCAGGATAAAGCAACACCAAAATACATGTCAGAGCAGTGAATCCCAAAGTCTGGTCCAAATACATGTCAGAGCAGTGAATCCCAAAGTCTGGTCCAAAGGGAATTCACAGCTCATCTAGTGCCCACTTTTATTCTTTTATTCCAGTACACAACAGCACAAAAAGGACAGGGCAAAATAAAGAACCAAAATCAGCATTTCTTTTCCAGAAAGGTAGACCTCTGCCAAACCCAGCTCCAAGAAACACTTTCCAGTATTTTTCTTCCTTCCAGTTACTGTTGTTTTACAAAGATATTACACAGTGATGAATAATAAAGAAGGCAATTCACTAAACAAAGTACCTATTCCAAAGTTATTTTTATTAAAAGAAATGCAAATACCATACTCATGGCATATGACTTTACACTTGAAGAATCTTGCAATTTGCATAAAATCTGGGTGAAAGAAATTTAGTTGAAAGACCACATCTCCAACTATTAATGAATATTCCCAGAAAATCTAACAAAAGAAAAAAAACCCAACCACCTCTGCTTGGCACGTTTCTTCCAAATGTGCTTTCTTAGCTTAGGTTGCTTTCATAGAGATAACACTGGCAGACGGCAACTGTATATGTTTTGTAATAAACATACTTTTGATATGGCATTTCAGGGCAATTGGATGAAAACTAAAAAAATTTTTATAAAGCTACATTTATCATCCATGTATATCAAGGATCATGTTATTACAATAAACTATGTAGAGTACAGCACTGTCCATGAAATCAGGGAGATATTTCATATCACTTTAATATGTTGACATTATCAACTGACCTATAAATACCAATAACATTTTCATTATCATCTACATTTAACCCTCTTCAAGCTTTCAAGTGCCCTTACGTCCAACACCCGAAAACATTCAATTCCACCAAGTAACTCCAAAAATCACATCAAGGAAGTTCTTTATTGGTTTCTCTCAATGACTTCCAGATTAAATCTGCTCTTCTATAATCATAGAAAAGGCTTTCTGTAAGTATCTAGTCTAAAAACACATGGTTGAAGTTAGATATTTTCCATGCTGCAACAACGGACCATGCAACTAGAAAATAGTTAATAACTCTCCTGATGACTCACATACTGAAATCAGTGCTGACTCTTAGTATCAGAAGAATGAAACCATATTTAAGAATTAAAATAAGATTGTGGAGCACGCAAAAGGATAGGTTTGGATCTGAAAGTATCTACCTTTTACCTACTCACCTTTCAGACACTTGGGCTTCATTAACTCCCAAGTATCACTGCAAGAACATGCACTATCAGTGCAGTGAGTGCATAAATGCCAGAATGCCAAGGTAAGGAAGAGGCAGACATGGTAAATCTGTTCACAGTAGTGTTCCCAGATTGATGCTAAAATAAGAGATAGGAGCTACATTCATTTCAAGTAAATACAAGATTATCTATACTCAGTTCAGGCCTTCTTTAGTCATCATCTACTTGGGAAGAAATTATAGCTTATATAGAACAGCATTCATTTTTCTCAGTGACAGAAAGTGAAAGTGAACATACTCTGGCCCTTCTCCAGTTCAGACCAAGGAGAGATCCATGCACAAATCCCTGAGGGTGACATCTACCCAGCCCAATACAGCTATACTTACCCATTCTGTAAGCTCCCAGATCAAAAGCAGTTGGCTCAAGCCTCTGGAATAACAAAGGTTTCACATCAAAATATTCTTCCAAATAGAAGTTGAGTATACAAATTTGCCATCTCTCCTTGTGACAAAAGCTTTCATCCATAATGTTTGCTAGGAGACAAGATTTTTACCACACCAGAGTGCAAAGAAACTTATAGTGGCCTTTCAGGCCTGTGCATCTTGAATAGTTTCAGTTATGAATGGACAAGTGTTCTTCACACCTCCTAGAACAGGGAAACAAAGAAGAGAAAAAGAAATCCTGGAGTCCTCCAGAAACCCAGCATTTCCACCTAGCTTTCTATTCAAGTATTTCTACCCTTGGCTGTTGATACTAAACAAACCCATGGATACACTGAATAGCAATAGATCATAAGCAGCTAATAAAATTACACTGAGCTAGACATCACTACTGTATTGAACAAAACAGATTCTTCCTTCCACCAACAATGTCTAGAGCAGACAGAAGCACAAAAGCTGTGTGATGACATCAGGGAAGGCAAATGGGCAAGCCGTGACAGCTGTATAAATTCTGTGGTTTGGTCCTGGAGTTTGTGGCTTCAGCCCCAGGTCCCAATTCCTTACCACAAACCACTAGAGATCTCTCTGAATAAATGCAGGGCCAGCTCCCTCTCAACGAGGCTCCATCCGATTTAAATATCATCCATGAAAAGGCCTGCAGCTGAAGCATCCTGCCATAGGCATGGCTACTCAGCACAGCTGTGGGCATGGCACAGCTGAGACCCTTTCAGCTTGATAACAGAAGAAAGTGCCCTGAGCACTTTCCATCCCTGCAGGCTGCCTGCCTTCTTGGACAGCCCCTTGGGAACACAACTCAGCTGCCTTCTCAGAATCAGACACGGAGGACTGCAGATTAATTAATGCTGCCTCTATCCCAGGGACATCCTGGGGCCCTTAATCACGGTCCTTAGCCATGCTCCTCTAGGTACTTTCCATGCATTAGGCAAAAAGGCAGGCTCTGTATGTCAGGGCTCCTCCAAGAAAGGGCTGTCCACCTGCAGCAGTACCTGCAGAGCAGCAGCTTTTGAACCACTCCACAGTCTAGGATGCTATTCCCGATATCCAAACATAGCTAGCTCAGCCTCTTAATGTCAGTCTTTCTGAACTGTGGCAGTGAGGCAAATGTGCATGAGCACCAGTGGTCAGAGCCACCCAGGCACTCCAGCTGACACAGGCTATAGATGAAAGTCACACATGGGGCAGCCCCTGCTTTGCATTTTGGTGCAGATGTACACAGAGAAAGGAGTGAGGGCAGAGCTGAGACAGTGGGAAGCTTAGAGAGGAGGATGTCTTACTTAAAATCACTCTAAAGCACATTACAAATCTGTTAAATCATTGTGGCTTACCCTGTATTTCAGAGTAAATTAGTAACTTTTCAGAGGGAGTGAAGAAACTACCACTCCACTTTTAAATAATGAAAATGCTAAAAAACCTACACTTAACAGCTCTAAAACTGCAGCAAGTCACCCACCAACACCCACTCCTCTTGTCAGCAGGCTTTTTTCAGCTTTGCCTATTATTTGTGTCAAGTCAGAGATGGCTAATGTTTGCTGTGCTTATCTGCTCAACTTTCAGGAGCCCCAAATGTTACAATATGTACCTGTGCCACTGACCTTTTTCGCCACAGCATTTTGATCTAAATAAGTAAAAACTGCAGAGTTTCCAAAATCATTTGGATTCACTGCTCTGAGTGCATAACTGTAAAAAATCTGCTTTAAGATTAACATCCAATTTTATTCGTGCCTGAGGCTTCACCACAGCATCTATTTTTGTAAGATTAACAGCAAGATCCCAGTTCTCCAGAAATGTAAAGAGTAACAGACAATTGTAAAAGGAAGATGATGTTTCCTAACCTGCTCTGCTCACATCCAAGAAGGTACATTTTCGTAGCCCTTCCCACACTGGTGTAATTTCTATTTGCGATTTTGCACCCACAACATACAGCATGTGTATTAGTCCTTCTGCCTCCCATTAGCTGGAATGCAAACTGTGGGTGCCAAAAAATACTAACATAAATCTCACATGTGCAAATCATCCCCTGAAAGACAGCTTTTACTCTGGAGGAGTTAAGAAACAGCCATCTTCCAGTACCTTGCACAACAGGAGTTTGAATCATCTAACTTGAAAATACAAGTATAGAAAACGAGCACTTGATATTTTGGCCAATCCATTTGAAATGAGTATACATAAAAACACTTCTTTTTGGACATGGCAACCTGAGGACAAATTGAGGGTCATTTTTAACCTAAACATCAGAGGAGATGCTGCTTTAAATAGTGCCTTTGGTATCTGTCAATTAGAGCTATTGCATTGCTGTCAACTTGCACTCCTGCTTTAGTTCCAGCTTTGCTCCATCCTACACAGAACCGTACAAATCAATTGTCTCTTGAAAACTGGAAAGTGAAATTAATAAACTGTGAGAAAAGCTGATTCATAAAGCTGACACTCCTGTGCCCAACAACCCTGGGTTTCTCCCCTCCAGCTAGTGGCTTCAGATAGGCAGGCAAAGTGGTAAAAGATTATCAAATTGCAACTGTCATTCCTGACAAAATGCATCTCAATGCTGGAAGGAATTTTAGGTTTTAAGCTAAACCACCACCTCAAAGGGTTCCTCAGAGCCTGTCAATATCTGTACTTTGGATGGAAAGCTACCACTGAGCGCAGTGTGTCCAACATACAGAACCTGCCACAAAATGAAGTTCTTCATAAGAAAGCTCATCTCAGTCCTGGTTGGTAACAATAACAAGGAGACAAGATGAGACCATCAGTCTCAATTGTGAAGACAATGTTTTCCTCCCATATTATTCTGTCTGTCATGTTCCCTTCAGGTTCCAAAGGAATCCCTGTCTCATACATCATTATTTCCCACAAAGCCTGAAAGCCCTCAGGGGGGGTTTCTTCCTGCCCACTGTACCAGCCTTGAAGTCTGAGTACCTTCAGAACAGTGACAGAGGCCTCTGCCAGCAATAAAGGGGAACATCTGCATACCAATTAAACTGCTGAGCGCTGAAGAGTAAAAAAAAGAAAAAAAAAAGAGGGGGGGAAAAGCCTTGAAAGTAAATCTGAGCCAAGTTCTAATTAATGCCCTAGGCCCCGATTCACCACAGCACTTAGGCATGTAGTTAACTTTAAGCATGTATTTAGTTCCATTGAAGTCAAAAGACAGCATCGGAGAGGCAAACTACATTAGCACAATTTAATACTCTTTGGGCTAATTAATCAGCCATAAAAATTAACTATGAGAACTGTATTCCTTATTCCCCTCACTGTGGCATTTCCAGATGAAAATACTTGAATGTCGCTGGAATAAGCAAAAAAGCGCTACTTGTTTGGCTGTCATGGGGTGCTTGGTCCTACAGCTGTGAAGGCCAGTCCATAAGAACAGCTATAGGAACTGAGCTCTCTCCACATCACAGCCTACTGTCTGTATCTTCTATGTGGTGGCAGCTCACAGACACAAAAAGCACAGCCCTTGTCCTGAGGAGCAGTAATTGAAGAAACAAAAAGAACTGGCAACAGAGAAGCAGAGCCACCAGGCAATGGATGGCACATCAGAGACTTCTTTCCTTTTCTCTGTAAAGAGGCATTTGCTCCCTGTAGCACATCAGTGTCAGCTGTGATTGGAGGTGGCAAAGGAAAGGCAGCAGACAGGGCTGGGTAAGCAAGGGAGGCTGAGGGCAGATGCAAGTTTCGAGACAGAGCAGGTGAGGTTGCCAAGGAGGCACCGTCAGGCAGAGCTGGGGTGAGGGGAACTGTGCTGGTGTCTAAAGGCAAGGCAGACTGGAGTCTGGCCCAGCCCCAGTGTGGGCAAGGGCTAAACTCTCCTCCGTTTCAGTGCAGCAGGACTAAGCCCTGTAAAAAAGAAGCCCAGAGTGCAACCTCCACATAGCTGAATTGTCCCAGATACATCCAACCCTTTTCTTCACTTGGTAAGCCCAGCATGGTGAATGGCTGCCAACACTGCACCAACAACACGCAGGATAGATGTGGCCTAAACATGGGCTCCAAGGGTCAAATGTGACCAACTTCTGAGGTCCTGTTGACTTCAAAAAAGCATGTGTAAGAACCAACCATTCTGTAAATCAGAATGCAAGGATACAAGTTGGCTGATAAGGGTGTTCCTGCTACGGATTTCTGCCAAAATGAAGCCACAGAAAGTTTGCTGAGTATCATTAATGCTGCACATGGACCTATAAAAGCAAGAAAAATGAAAGCAGGGGACATAAACTCCTGGTTGACCATCCTTCTTTATCTCATCCATCATGAAAACAAAAAAGAACAAAAACAACCCTCCAAAAATTGGAACACCATGAGGATAAAAGAAAGTACCAGCACAGCTTTTCAGATTAACTTTGAATTTCCTTGCTTTCATTGGTTTAAGAGCTCTATTGTTACTCTCTTGGTTTCTTTAATTGCAGATACTAAAAATTCTTTTATCTTTCAAAGTCTTTAGAGTATGTTATATAATTACGTAATTAAAGCCTCTTTCAACTGGATATAATTTACTCTATAGTTTACAACAGCTGCACTAGAGCTATTACAGTTTATCATTTAAAAGCCTAATTAGAGGCTTCTTAATTAGTGGATCCTTCAGTCACTAGACTGTGACTGTGTAAAATATGCTCAGCAGCGATTGCATTTTACAAATCTACATGAAATGTTTGTGTGAAAACAGGGTGTGTACAAGTCCAAAAAGACAGTGCTTGTCCCTGCAGGTCAGCCCATCTGAGCATGCAGAGCTCCACACAACATCTCCACTCCCCTATCTCAGTGCCCCGTTGCTCCACACAGCCTTTCCCTCATGCATGTGTTGCTGGGAACTGCCAGCACCTCCCAAAACAAGACCCCAGCCTCCCTGAGCTGATGTGACTGTTGCCATGTTCAAACACGACCCAAAGAGACAATGGGGCTGTGCCCACTGACTGCCCAGGCCAGCTCTTACATGGTTCATCAAAAGCTTTCTCCAGCAAACTCAGCTCCTAGCTGCTGCTGCTCTCTCCCTCAGGAGCTCTGCTCCATGCTGGATTCTGCACACACTTGTTCTGTGCTGCCCAAAGTACTCGTATCACAAGAAGGAAGAAGAGGGTAGGAGCCTCTCATTTATAGCCACCAGCACATATTTCTCATTAATCACCACCAAACTAGCAGTGGGTCACTGAGATTCTAAGTGCAATATTTGCCCAGAGGAAGGACTGTAACTCCTTCATCCTCTCCCCTGGGTGGCACAATGCCAGGGAGCAGCTAAAGCAAATCTTAACAGGAATCACTCCCTCGAATGAGCCTCATACGAACTGGGGGCTCACAGGCCCTGCCGCTCAGTGAGCAAAGAGCTTGTCCAGACCATACTCTGGAGGACTGGTAGGGTTTTGTTCAGTTTTCTGCAGCTTGTAACACAGCAGCTGTGATATAGTGGGTCAGATTTGGTGCCTGCCAGCCTTTGGGAGTGTTGCTTTAAACAGTACAGTGACAAAATCATGAGTTCTTGTTGACTGCAGGATAATATAAATCAGCTATTGAAAACCTGTATCATTAGTGCTATTGCTTTCCAGTGGTAGATGGCTGCAGTAATGGATTGGCCTCTCCATCTCATCCTCCCACTGGAAAGCAACATATACAAGACCAATCAATAACCTGATCTAAGTTACTTGTAGACATGTCAGGTGCAAATATCACCCTATCTCAAAAGGTTTTAAAGACCAGGTACTTTTGCAAAATTTAGGCCAGGCAACAAATTGCTTTGGATAACTTGTCATTATGGTGGAGAACAGCATAACCAGACCCACCCACACTGTTACACACGAGTTTTAAATAGACAGGAAGTAATTCTATTGTATGCATGTATTACTTTGTGGGGTCAACAGCTCAAGATGTTCCATTTGAAAAGCATTTTCTAGAACAGCCATATTGCTGAAGAGCCTGTTTGATGGGAAATAACTATACTATTTCATCATGGAATTTGCCACTAATTTCTACAGCTGAAATCCTAAAATACTTCCAAAAGCAATACCAAAATCCACGGTCATTACTAGGGCCAGAATTTTATCCTATTGTGTCATAACATATTACCCACTTAATGTAGTGTTGTCAAACCTGAAGTCAGTGGAAACTCTACAGGTCATAGCCTTGTTTCCCCATGGATCAGTGGAGAGGATAGAAAGGGGTTTAAGGGCCTTCCCTACATAAATGTGGCATCACTTTGATGCCATTACTATGACTAAAGCATGTACATGTTTCTATCCCTGACCCCATCCCTTCCACCTGCACACACACACAGAGGGGATATGATCAAGTAGATTTTAAAGCAGGTCAGAGGCACAGATATTTCACAGTTATCATGTTACAGCCCCCAAGGATGTCCATGGACACACATGGAAGTGAATGCAAGTTGAGTCCTGGCTATATATTGAGTCCTGCTGTGACACTGACATCAGGACAGTCTTTTTGGGGGAGAAAACAAACACAGGCCAGGGCTTTCCGAAAGGTGAGCTGTCACCATCTGAAAACAAGCTGCCTACAGATTTAACTGAGAACTTCACAGGGATATCCTATTTCTTTGAGCTGACCTTCTTAGAAAACTTTGTACTCTGAACTTCTGGAAATCCTTGCACCTTAAATCAAACACCCTTTTAAACAGGTCCTTGTACAACACTTAGATTCCATGGCCTGCATGGTACTGATACCGACGTTCTTCAGTAAATTCAACAGCATCGGAAGTGATGTCATAAAAATGATTTCACCTGATTAATTTTGCATTGTCTTCTGTGACAAGAGCAGGAGAGGAAAAGGAAGGTGGTGGCTAGGTTCAGGTAGCCATAACCATAAAGCAGAGGAGCAGGCTGAAGACAGAGGAGGAAATAACATCATATCAATATGCTTTGTACTCAGTTTGCCTGCTGGTCCAAGCAAGTACCATGAACTCCCTTCTCTTCACAGCAGGGCAGCCATGCTGCACCCCACCCTGGAAAAGCCTGGGAGAGCAGAGCACAGGACAGCCAGCGGCTTGGCAAGGCCAGGGACCCTCTGGAACAGGGGGCCTGCAGCAGATCCCACCAAGACAGCTCACCAGCCCAGCTCCCTCAGCACCAGGGCACCACGATGAGGAATCCAAGCACCTGCACCCAGCCCATAGCCATCCCAGCTACACAGGCTGGTAGCTGATGTGCTCCAGCCTCAGGGCTGCTGCCTGAACCTTTGGGGTCAGAATAAAGAAATGGATCTCTCTGGCAGTCAAGAGATCCCTTTTTATGGGGGCAGGATTATGGATTATCATTTTGTGTAGATCTCTGCTCTTCTCCACCCCCACAGCTTTTTTCTTCTTAAATAAATGAAAACATACCAGAAGAGCTCAGTGTCTTCTTTCAAGACTTCTCTATTTCACTAACTTGTTCCAACCTCCATCACAGCTCTTTCCTTGTCAGCAACTGTACCACTGCGCTATACCTCTGCCCACGCAGAAATGCACTGGCTGAAGGTATGAACTGGAATCTCTCCGTTAAAGGAACAAGCAGGCATCCCAGAGACTGACACAGCTGCTATTTGCATGTAAAAGAGGAAAAGAGGTGCATGACTGAGCCCAAATTAGCATGAGCAAAGCCTCCCACCGCATTTGCAAACTACAGCTTGCACAGTGGTGCTAATAGAGGTGCACACTTTCCTCACAAAGAAGGATTTCTACCTCAGCCATAAGGAAACTTGTATAACAGTGGTCCACAGAATTTAGCATGAACTTCTAAACCTGTATTTTTCTAAAATATACAGAGTGCTAGAAAAAGAGAAAAACAGTGGATGCAGGGTTTAATTTCATCTCCACTTCCAGCTTGATTCCTGAAACTGACTACCTCAGAGAGACATGTTTTGTAAGGCCTCCATCGCTTCTGTATCCCTAGATTTCTGAATGTCCAGAAATAGTCACAGCACTCAGTGCATCTAAAAATGAAAACCAAAATAAACAGGGCAAATGCAGATCTAACGTTCCATTTCCATCTTTTGATAAAGGAGAACCATTCCTTTTCAATATCAGCTCTTTCAAAGGGATGCTCTTGGGATTCATTTATGTCTGCAAAGTCTTGCTGAAGACACACACTTCATAAACGATAAGATTTCCAGATTTTAGCACAGTCTTTGTCTCTCTGTCTGTGTACAGATACCTAAGCATCCATGTCTGTGCCTATGCCTATTGAGTCAGAAAAAGAGGATTAGATGTCTCAAGCAGACTGTTCAAGAAGTGCAATTTTATTGATCCCCCAAATGAAACTGCACTTTGAGGTGATGCAGAGAAGTTGTAGACTCTTTTTACTTTATCCTCATACTTTCATGGAAGCTGTTGGAACAATTCAGTGCCTCTGCTATTTCTGCTGTAGGTTTAGCTCATCTGAGAAACTAGAAAGAACAGTAAATGCAGACATTAATGGTAATAAAAATCAAAGCTAAGCCATACATGAAGAGAAACAAATTCCAAAATGAAAAATTCGATTACACAGTACCTGTCTCCTGTCTTGACTTCCTCATTATACGTAGAAATTAACCCTGTCATTAAGTACTTTGATCAGGCTGTACATAAACAGCTTATAATGGCATGAAATCTACCACAGCAAGCAGGCAAATGAACGAGTGGAGAAATACTGACATTTGGGGCTGCTGTCAGACATCAAGTGCTCCTACTCCCTCAGGGCCAAACTGCTAGAGTAAATGGGGTTACTCGGAGGATTAATTGTTCCCTCCTGGTTTGCACTACTTCCAGAAAGTTTCAGTAATAATATCCAAGAGGCTATCATTTGAGATCACTAGCACTGTTTTAAGACCTCTGAGAGATTTATAAACTGGGCTTTGTAACTGCTCTTTAGGCTAAAATTTGGTATAGAAATTCTCAGCACACAATTGACCTGAAGCAGTATCCCACCTTTTTAAAGTGTTCTGAGGTCAAAAGAGGAAAAACAGCATTTAAAGTAGGAATAGTCACTATCATCTATCTACCTAGAATTAATGCACGAGAGGAGACATGCCCATGGTCAAACTGGTCCAGGTTTGCATTGCTCAGAAATGAGGTATGGCACCATTTCACACACTCCAGCTCCAAGTATTTGTCACTTACATTTGGAGAATTTCCTTATAGTAATGCCTATTATAAGCAAGACTTCTGGGCAATTCAGAGTTTTTTTCTGGTTGGTTTGTTTATTTGTCAGGATTTTGGAGCAGAAGTTGCTTTCTTCTGGGATGCATTTAATGCAATGTAACTTTACTTACTTGTGATCCTTTCTAAATTCCTTGCACACACAGACTGCCATGAGATCAGAGGCGGTCAGGCCAACGGGGTCTCTCCCCAGCTGTGTCCCTGGTTTGCCATCTCAGAGCCTTGTTTTCACGCAGCTGTGTTTCCTGCTGGCTCTTCCCACCTCTTTGCTCAGAAGACCCTCAGCATGGAGACAAGCCGTGAGGGTGCCCAGGTACAACATCTGCCCCTGAGCACTGCCTGGGGGCACTGCACTGCATTTCAAAAGTACAGCTCAGATGCTCTCTGCTTTCCTAGGTTAGCTGTGATGGGGCTCTGGTGATTTACCGAGGACAGTAGGCACAGACATAAGGGAGGAATCTTGATCCAAAAGAGGCAGTTTTCCACTGTCTTCAAGATGGCCAAGATTTTACCTTTAACAACCTAATAAAAGCTTGGAAAAACACTGAGCAACCGCACATATTATTTGTTTCTGCATATATTGCTAAACATATTTCAGAGCAGACATTTTATTACTCCTAAAAGCACTAAAGCCCAGTATTTCCCTCACTTATCATAACCCATTCTCTTATCCCATTGCTACAATCAGCCCCAGGATGTTATCGAAATACATTGTTCGACACAGCTATAACCACAACTCAGACAAACTCAGCCATAGACCAAAACATCTGAGCCAAAACAGCACAGGCACCATTGAACTTCCCAGAATACTGCTCTTAATCTGTAAAGCTGCATAGCTGTGCTTACTCATGCCCCACACACCAGTTGTGTGCCCACAAAAATGCTTCTTTCCAGATCCCCAAATACTCAGGCAGTCCCTTCTGTACAGTCAAGCAGAGAGTGCAACCATGCCACACCAACATGGGTATACACAGAAGATATCACAGTAAGACACTGTGCAAGAGGTGGAGTTATCTGAAGGCAGCGTTTTTACATTTGCTCTAATTGACCAGCCCAGTTGTAGCACATGTGTAGTCCCTGGTAATAAAGAAATAAGCCATTTATTTTGACTTTGCAATTCCTGTTCCAAATAATTTACTTGAATATTGCTGGGTATTTTGCCTACATTAAAAGCTGTAGTAAGGGCGTACCTAAAATTTCTAGCAAACCTAGCAATCCAGGCTGCAAATGCACATTCTGTATACCAACTACCAACTACTAGCATTATCATTTGATATTTTTAAAATACGCCAGCTTCCCTTGTAAAAACAATTCACTATTAATATCAATTTTACGTAACTAGCAGCATGCCAGGGATTTCTCACAGATCCCATCCCTTAAGAATCCCCAGAATTCAGCAAGGTGATCAAATCTCATATGCGAAGTCTTCCAGTGATTACTCTCTTCAATTCACCTCTTCAGTGCTCTGGAGTTTGCTTCTGTTCCCACAGAGCATCCAGCCTTCCTGTGGGATGCAGAGAAGATTAAGGGCTCCACTCCTGACTGAGCAAGACATTTTTAAGCATGTCTTCTCTGTAAGTGCATGTGTTGGTTTAGTAATCAATGACATCCCCTAAAAGTATAGTCAATCAAGTTTTACACACTTCTCTGAATAGCTGATGCATAAACTAGGAAAATGCACTGGCACAGCTTTGGAGCTGCTCTAGAGAAACTCACAAATAATGTACTTTGGCACTGAAACATATCAGTCAGGAAAAGTATAAACAAGAGGAGCAGGAGCAGCTACAGTGGCACTGCTTTTCAAAACACACTCAATGGCTGTTGGGAGGCAAGGCTGAGCCTTCTGTTAGGTTTAAAACTGAACTTGGGAAGGAAAGCAGCTGCACAGGGATGCAGATGAGTCACAGAAGATATGTGAGAAGCTGACCTACCTAAAATCTTTCAGGGGCTGGTGAAAATTGTAGTCAAGATCAAGTTTTATTAAAGGGGTTTTTTTACTAAATCTGTGTTCCTGGCTTTACACAGGACTTAAAGTAGGGTGGTAACGTCATTCTATTAGTAACAAATCCCAGCCAATGAGAACAGCACATATTCCCAAAGCCAGCTGGACAGTGGGGCCTCCTGAGAGGTAAAGCCTGGGGCCAGTCCCACAGATGTAACCAGGATACCAGCACCTGCAGTGGCTATTGAAGCTAATGGGAATTGCTGTACTCAGCACCACTGATGTCTGGTGTCCAAGAGAGGAATTTGTGATTTTTCATGAGCTTATTGATTAGAGACGGAGTCTGTCACAAAGACACACCTTTGAAAGGAATTGAAGTTTTCAGCCCTTGTGTAGATGCGCACCCATGGGCTTCATTCTACAAGATGAGGTTTGAATCCCAGCCACATATCTGAGAAGTCAGTATCTCAGTACACTTGCTGTGTGTTCATCAGGGAAAATCTTCTCAAACAGCTGCAATTAAACTCAGGTCACACAGGAGGAGAGCCTTGCTTTGGTACATCCAAGTCCTCCTGACAGCAGGCTGGGGCTTATGGGTGGAAGAACATAGGTCTACTGGAAAGCATGCTAAATGCAACTGCCTTCAGGATGTGATAAATGTCAGGAAGGCAGTACACAAAGCATGTCCAGACTTGAGTCAGAGAACAAAAGTGTGAAGTGTGTACCTTAGTACAAGGTCTAACTCACTTTCACATCCACAGGCCCCAGAGATGCTGCCAGGTAAAGAGCATGAGTCATGGGTGTGTACAATACCCCTTCTGAGCAGTCTTTATCCATCACTCTGCCATTGCTCCTCTGCTAAACAGCCAGAAGGTCATGGAGAAATATTACGTCCACATTTTATCTACACACACTTTACAGAGACTGAATTCTAAAGAAAACAGAAAGGAAAATATAACCACTTTCAGAGGCCTCTCCCTGGGACAGAAGTTCTCACTTCTTCATGAGAAGCATCGTGGTGCACCGGCCACAACTGCTTCCATTCAGAGCCATCTCTGTTGAGGTGCCTACTCAAGATGCAGGAATCCTATGGAAACAGGCCTCGGTTGCCCTTCCATTTTCCCTGCAGCCTGCATCTGCATTCAGCCTCCATGTAACTTCTGAATGCTGGCTAGGAAAGGCTGATAATGACATACCACAGGTTTCTTAACAAAGTAAGACAATCCTGCCTTTTGGAAGCCTCGCTATGTTCTTTTGATCCGAACAGACATTATTGCTAGTAGCATGGAGTAGATCTTCAGCAACTGTAAATGGACAGTGACATGCTGAATTTCTTGGATTATCAGTTATTTACACCACCCAAAGATCCTGCATACCATCCAAACCACTGTTCTGCATGTTATGCACTCTCTTCCCCAACGAGGTTAGGTATCCGGACTGCAAGAACAGTCAATAGGAATTGAGATGATTTTAAACTAGGCATCTCGGCTTCCAAGTAGTAAAAATGATTTGTATAAAACTGCTTGGGCATTTGGTTCTCAAATAGGAAGCCTAGAAGAAACTAAGGACTTTGCTGATCTGAAATTGTTAGTGCTTGGCATTTAAAAAAGCTCTTCAGAATGCACCTGACAAATTACTTCATCAAGATTTGGGGGGACTGATGGGAATGCTTTTCACATAGTTGTTAGAACAGAAGTGCTCACAATTTTCCTAGGAAATATGTCAAAATTAATCAAATAATTCCAGGAGCAGAACGCTGCAGCCAGGTTCCTTATTCATCTGTGTCCAAAGGCTGGACTCTTCCTTGGTATGAAGAAGGCACAAGCCATGGCTGACATTTCCCTGTACCTGAGACTGGCATGATATCTCTCTCCCAAGTGCCTCTTTCTACAGCCTCTCCTCAGCCCATCTGTGTTTTCTTCCCCTCCCCCACATATATAATTTAATTGAATTTGGTCAAAAAGATATTTTCAACCACCTGTCAAATTTGGATTACACTAGTCAGGATATCCAAAGTTACACTCGAAGAAGGACATGCACCAGAGGCCAGATTTTAGTGGCACGCTGAAAACCCCCCAAAATGTTCAGCACCCGCATTGGTGGAAGCCTGAAGAAGAGCTTCATTACACCTCCACAGTACTAAGTGCTCCAGGGTCGGACCCCACAAAAAGGAGCACAGTCCTGGAAAATCCTGTGCCCTAGAGACTGCCTGAGCCCCATCCCAGCAGTCCAGAGCAGCTGAATACTCCAAACGCAGCTACTCCAAGCAGCAGTTGAGGAATAAACACCCCGTGGAGGCCCACCGCTCACTGCAGCAATGGGCTGGAAGCAAGGCACAGGGAACTTTCACGTGGACAAAGGTGGGGAAGGCAGTATGCAGAACCCACCTACCTGAGAGAAGATTAAATCTTATCCAACTTCCTCCTGACAGCCAAGCTTCCCCCATACAGCCAGCACAGTAAATGAGATTGCAATGTGGGCAAGCAGGAGGCCAGACACAAGTCCAGAAGCAAGGGGGTTTAGCTCTTACTGAGCAGCTTGATAGCAGAAGTGCCATGGTCATTCTTTCTAATTTCAGAGACCTTTTAAATAAAGTTCCACTCCAGAAGCCAAGCATGAAAGGAGAGGAATGAAAACTCTTTGATAGATAAGATATTACAAGAGACTGTCAGAAGCTTGCTAGGAGAATGAAGTAACACTCTGGATACTGTCATTGAAAACAATAATGAAAGAGTACACCATTTTCTTAACTGAAGTACTATCAAATCTATGTTACTGCCACACAACATATTTTTCGTCCAAAGGTGCCAATTTCAAGCTATGACTATTGATCTCTATCTAACACTCAAAATTAACTGCACTACTAAGGAAAAGTGGCACCAAATCGTTTGAGAACATCAAACAGTAAAAAGCCAATGGGGTCAAATCAAGGTCAGAATTTGATGAGTAGGGTGTCAGAAATTTAATCCATTTTGTCTAAGATAATGTATAGAGCCCGTATTGGGGCGCTTTTTTCCCCTTTCTTTTCTGTAATTTTTTTTAAGCTAGCTTCTCTCAAAAATATCACAAAACCAGACCTCAACTTTTTTTTTATGAACTTTTTTCCATGACTGGAGAGAGAAAAGATTAAATGGACTGCAACACAGATGGCAATTATGCCTCTGTTTATTTCCTAATGAGTCACAAGATTATTTTTTGCCTTCTGCCACATCATTTCAGAATACAAGAAAACCTTATCTTGAAGGAGACTTGAGGAGACAAAATAACACTGTTAAAAGTTCCAGTCCAGCAAGAGACTGAAGTGTATTTAAAAAAAACAAACCAAAAAAAGACCACACAAAAAAAAAACCCACCCCAAAACTTTAACCACAAGTGAAGTCCCATTCACTTAAATTCAGAAATGATGGGTAAATCTGTTCCACCAACTGGTGAATGTGGTGGCTATCAAGTTCATTAGTGGTCTCATGACAAAATATTCAACAGCTCTCATAGTGACACATTGCATGTACCACTCAGCATTTGGAGAAAGTTAATTCCCTAACTGTGGCTAGAGAAGGCTTCTCCTCTGCCCCCTAACAGAGCCATCTGTGCCCTGTAACTGCTTCCCATGTCACCTCGCCCGTCCCGGATATTCCCCAGCCTCGGAGAGCTGACAGAACTCCCTTCCAGCCTGAGAGCCAAGCCCAGAGAGCCCACACTGGAGGCAGCACAGCCATGAGCACACTGACCCAGCACTGCTAGGGCTTCAAACTTGGCTGGGGCCACTTGCTTGTGAAATCCAGGCCGAGTAACCAATTTCATAGTGGCAACACCATCTGCTTCTCATATCACAGTCTAGTAATTAGCACGCTCTTGAAAAGAAGCATGAGAGATGTAGTCATCAGTTCAAACCCTTGTCTCTCACCTCAAGAAATGCCTTAACCACAGGGTTTTGGATAGGGGGACTCCCCTCTAAACCTGCTGAAATCTTGCAACAAAAATTCAGACTTTGATCCTAAGAGGGCTGAATCCTCAGCCTTGTGATTAAGACACATGGCTGAAAGAGAAGAATCCTTTATCTGAGAACTTTTCATATGTTTTAGGCAGTAACTGGGGGTGGATAATATGAATTTGGATCTTGTCAGGAAGAGTCTGAGTGTGACCTCCCACCTCCTACCAGAATACACAATATGCAAAAGAGGATCCATTTTAAAGGGAGAGCAAGACATACGCTCCTTTCTGGAACAGCACTACCTCCGTGCTGGAACACGCTTTCTGCAGTAGTAGGTAAAGACACCCCTACTCAGGAGATGGCTGGTGCTTCAGAAACACCCATGTCCTCAGGACATTTCTATTTCCTGGCTCTAGAGGTTCCCCTTCAGTGTCTGGAGATTCCTGCCGGCTTTGGTGAGCCTCAGGCTTATCTATCCCAAGGAAGTTCAAAGACAACACAACTGGTGTGGTAAAGACAGGGCACAGTTAGGTTGAATAATTTGTTACCTAAAAATGCTTCTGACAGATGGCAAGGCTGTTCTGGAACGCTGTGAACATAACAGATTTTGGGACAGGGTGCTGAAGAGAACTGATTTTAGTGAAAAGTTGGATTTTTATCAAAATGACCTTTTCCACTCCAAGTGCCTGCTTTGCATAGAGAATTGCAAAGAAAACTCCAAAATTTGATAAGAAATTGAACATCCCAGTGACTTAACTGGAGTTCCGGTTTGGTTGTCATTATCCTTCATGGCCCATTAGCTGCAACTGGACTCCAAGTCCAACATGCATCATTGCCAAATGTTCCCATGATGTATCACAAGAGCCCAAGAAAACAGAAAACCATCATTCACATTAAGAAAAGCTCAGAGTTTAAGGAAGAGAAGAGACCATTTGCCCCAAATACTCGCAAGTTCTTTAATCTGACCTCGAAACCAGTTGCTTCTACCTTGCTTTTTTCCCCTCCTCTCAAAAAACCTGCAATATTCACAATCCATTTTAATCACCAAGGCATTTTCAGGCTGTATTCCTAAAGAAATGAGGCTCAGTTGTTGGCACTGTTGTCCATTTATCTGTCTGATGGTCAGTTCTGTGTCCCTTCCCTTCCTGTCTCCTCAACGCCTTCAGAAACTACCCGACAGACAGGGAAGGGGGAAGGAGCTGTGAGTGCTGGGTGGGAAGAGTAGATATAAAAATCCTTAGTTCTGTTTTGATACTTTGCAACCACAGCTCAGATCTACACAGTAGATCAGCAAGTCTCTGAGGTTTGAGAGGAAACACTGCCAAAAGATGGTATTTCTTTCCCCTCAAAAAAAAAGTTGAAACAGTTTATTACTAGGTGTTGTATCGCATCTGAAACTTTCAGTTTCAGTACTTTTGTGACGTATATACCAAGTGGAGAAAAGGATCTTACTAAAACCTTCCAGGATGAAAACCCTCATGCTAGCCAGTCTAGACATTCTCTAGCAAATACAAAAGTGGGATTAGATGGTGCTGCTATTCTGACCCCAAATAAAAATTAATTAATATAAATTACTTAAATAATAAAAATTAATAAGAAGAAAAAAACAACCAGGTGAGCATTAGCTAAAACAAAGTTTAGTTTGAGATGGTGAAATGCTACAATATACCTTATTAGTAGGAGGTAAATCCATTAAAATACCAAGCACTTTCTAAAGCATGTATTAAAGTATACATTTGTCTTGGTTATGTAGAAACTTTTTTGTAAGAAAGAACATAATTTTTTAAACTAGAGTGGAAAGCAGACTCATTGGCTTCTATTTGGTACTTAGCTTTCTACATATCTGGCTATTAAATTAAAAGGTTACTGAATTTTTAGTGTCTACTTAATCTCTTGGCTTACTTTAGACTCCTCTTCTAAAAAGTTTCATTTAAGTGAGATGAAAATCATTGATTTCTGATGCTTCACTCCATATCCAGGAAACAGAATCATAGAGCATGAAGAAATGCTTGAGTTAAATTATACACACCTGTCTCTCCAAGAAAAGGTTTTCTATGTGTGCTGGAACGTACTTTTTTCCAACACCTGGTAATTCTTGTGGTTTCTACATACATATTCCACAGAAGAGGCAAAGCTTACTGGTGTACAGCATTACTTCTGTACAATGCTGTATGTTTGCAATTAGGCACTCCCACAATGATTTCCATATCTAGCCACTTGCTCTTCTTATTTCTTGATAAGTGATGGCCTTATCAGGAAGTCGGGGGCGAGTCTATTACTGCTTTGAGTAAACAGCCTAAAGGTCATTTTAGATGTTGGCTTTGACACTCTTGGTTCAGTAGACACCCACCATGGCTGTCACCAGTATGCTGAGTTACCCTCATGGAAAAATAGCCTCTCAGTGGGTCCTGTCTTCTCTTCAAAAGAAGAGACCACCAATGAGCACTTAATGATGAAATGAGGAAAATTCTATCAAATTCCCCTCAAAGATACTTGACAGAGGCATTTGGTCTGAGGTCAGGATTCAGGTGTTGGAGGTCTGCTAAGATTAGGGGAATGTCCTCGAGTTAATGGGGTCTCTGAGTCCCTGTGTGTCCCAATGGGTGCCACAGTTCCAGCCAGTGCTTAAGGACCAGTTAAAGGAGGTTTCCCCAAGAAGAACTGACAGAAGCAGAAGACATCCCAGATAAACAGGCACAGACTTTAGCAGGTGTGGCTATGTATTCTAGAATGACAGGAGTAAAACCCATGGCTCACACAGCACTCCGTCTTGAGGTGTCCACCTGCACAGCTGTCACACACCTCACTGCCCTCCAATCCAGCCTTCTGCAAGTACCATTTCTATCCTGCTCCCACAAGACTGAGCAGTAGAACAGTAGAAGGCACAGCTTTGCTGAAATAGATGAATCCACTGCCAGAGTGTGTTGGCAGCACACACCACCACTGTGCCTCCATCAGTAAAAGGTCGTTCCAACACTACACTCCTGGCCACCTTCTCCCACACACTCTTCAGCATGAAAGCAGAAGAACCCAGCAGACAGGTTTAAAGATACTATCATCCTGCAAAAGAAGAGTTGCATGACTAGAGATAAGATCCAGAGCAAAGGCCAAAGCACCCACAGGGCTGATATAGCAATATGCCTTGTATTGACAACTCTACAGACTGAGCTATGCATATTCCACAAGGGACACCACCACCCAAGGCAGAATCCAAAGTTCACTACAGAGTAACTCCTGAAGACTTTTCAGGAAACTTCCCACAAACAAAAGTAATTTTCTTCTCAAAATTAGGTATTTCAGGCTCCTAGGCTCTCATTTTAGGCACTTGAAGATAAAGTATTTCGAAAGACTATGGAACAGGTGAGTCTCACTGAAGTCCCACATAAAGAGTTACTGTGGATTCAGGCCCCCAGGATGCTATTCTGGTACTGCCTGGTGCTTCATCTCTCTCCCCGCACACCAGCATGCAGACAACTTAGTAGCAAGGCATCTCAGACACTTCTCCCCAGACTGAACACAGCACCTCCAATAACTGAGGCACAGTGTCAAATCAATCATCCTGCTAGATCATACTGTCTGTGTCCACTTTACAAAAGTGGAAAAGGTACAGCACAGTCCACTCCCCCTCATCCGGCTAGAGACAGGTCTGAGGCTCTCCTAAAAAGTGAGGGGACAGGTTGTACTGACACATCATCTCCTTTTTTCTGTAAAGAAATGTACATGCTAATACATGTGTTGTTAAATTTCTATATGAAGTGCACCTTGTGTCATCTTTGCCTCACTTCTGTGCAGCTAAAAAAGAGAAGAGAGAAACCAGAACCATGACAAACAGCTATGGAAGACAGCAAATACATGTGTGTTCTTCCAAGATGATGCTGTCTTTTCAGAGCCAGACACTCGGGTTACTGCATCTACCAGCCCTTTTGCTTCAAGACATGCATAACAGTAGCTTCCAGGACATCCTGTTCTTTTCCACCGTGCCTTGTGAAATCCAGCTGTAGCCACTGTGACCTCTGGCACTGCCCTCACAACCAGGACAGGCTGTTCTGCTGCCCTTAGAGATGAAACTTCTGGTTTTTAGAAGTGATTCCTAGCACAATTCACTCTGAAAGGCATTATCATGCAGGAGCTAATAGACAAAAACTCATGAGGACACATCCCATTGCTCTTTTTCCCTCCCTTCCCTCCACAACAAACATGGCTTCAGAGACCTCTGCAAAAGCAGTCAAGCCCAACTTCCACAGAGCCCTGCACGGTATTGTATAGGCACAGTCAGAGCTGCTTTCTCCAGACACGGGGCTCCATTTTCCAGTACATAATTTTCACTTTGCGCTAAACAGACAACAGAGTGTGAAAACTCCCTTTTTTTGGGTTTGACATTATCGTACAGACAAGAAAACCATCTGCAGTTTTCAGCTTCAGCTTTTGCTCCAAGTTGGGATCTTTCTGTTACTTTTCCCAATACATTTTCGAGCCCAGACACTAATTCAGTCTACTCCCTACTTCAGCTGCTCTCCCACTCTGTGAGCAATGTCTGCTTTCTAGCACGATGCAGGAGTCACTAAACAGCACCTGAGTAGGGTGCTTATAATCCCAGGATGCCATACCACAAAGTAGGCTCCTTGAATCCAGTACTTACCCCAAAAGGGCATGAGCTTGCCAGCTGCATGGCCCAGCACTGCTCACTCGTGAAGGGTAGAATAGCACAGGTGGAACTTCACTGCAGTCCAATATCACAACCTGTCATATCTTCCTTGCTAAAGGAATCTGGGTAAAGAAAACACAAGCTGTATTTAAGCAATAATACCTTCTGGGAATGTCTAGCAACAAGTGCTCTGACGAACGAGCTGTGCCTCTGGCCCTTACCCTCACCACTCAACAGTTCTCAGGCTGATTTAAAATAGCTGACTTAAAAGTCATAATTGCTATTCTCAACAGTAAAATACAAAATTTTTTTTAATGTACCTTTTAACATGCTGCAAAGTTAAACATTGCTTGCATGTTGCCATGGATATAATTTCATGTTTATAAGACTGGTCTTTCCTGGCAGCTAAATGCTGGCATGGGAACAAATAGCAGAAAAGGGTTTTGTTTGGCATTTTGCTTTGTTTAGGATAGCGGCTAGCTACTTTTCTTATTAATGAGCTTTTGATTTTACTGGAGTTTCTCTAGGAAGAGTTCACCTCGTTGGCATTGAACATGTCACAACCGATCCTCCAGTCTGTGTGAGAAGAGCCCTGACCTCTGTGGCACCACTCATGAGAATCAGGGTATAGGGTCAAGACTGAGTATGTTTACATATCTGCCATGGCTGATATCAGACAGGATACAGTGCATGGAAACATCCTTCATCTCTGCTTGCTTCATCTCTCAACACAAAGAGCAGGGGTTGAGCTAGAACTAACTTTTATTCAGAATAAAAACATGATCAATTCTGACTAAAATAAGGTACCAAATTCAGGTTTTCATTTGAGGAGACAAGCGGTTTCATTCCATGGGTCCCAGGAAGAATCTCCAAAATGGAATTGCTAAATTCGTTACAACTTCGAATCAGCTGCATTCATGCAGAAAGGCTAATGGAGCAAGAATAAAACCCAGGCTGACAAGAAGGTGTTACCAGTTCAGAATACCAAGTCTAATTGCCTCCATCCATACCTAATGACTCGTGGCCACATCTATTTCAAAGAGTGTATGTGTATCTCTAGCCCTGCTGGATGACTTATGTGGCAGAAGTCACCTGGTCTTCAGTGGGACAACATTTCACCCCTCAGTGAATGAACCCAGGGATAACTTTTGCCTGCTGGTTGGTAACATGTAGGATTGTAGCAACTCAGCTGCTATTGCTAAGAGATCTGAAAATAAGAAGTAATTGCACAGACAAATCTGGGGATTACACCACACCATGTCTCTCCAAATCACGCAGCCAGAGTGTTTACCTCTGTCCGTGTGTTGCTGTCATGAAAAACTCTGTACCTATTTCAGTGTCAGAGATACATATCAGTAAAACCTGACTTCAGCTTTTGAAGTGGGTGGAGAGCAACACCGCCCCTCTTCTGTGCTGGAGTCTGCAACTAAACTGCATTTTACTCACAAACATATCTGTAGTTCTGCCGTGTTCTGACTTTTAAAAAAAATAATCTCATTGGACAGACACCACCAGCAAGTTTCTCCACTCTGTGGAGTGTCTTCACAGCCCTCCCACATAGTGAAAATGACTCAGACTAAACTACTAAATTTAGGGCATTGGTATTCTATGTGTTACGCTGGTGTTCATACAAGTAATGCCTTAAACAGTAAATTTCTGAATTAAGCATTCAGGCATCTCTTCTATGCTGCATTTGCCACTGAAACAGAATGGCAATGAAGGTGGGCTGAGGAGGAGGTTATTTGGATCATGATTTGGCTTGTGTTTTGGCTAGAGCTATATGGGAATTTGAATGAGGTTTGCATGCACTTTTAGAAGTATCTATTGACCCAATATCATGATGTTTGATCTCAAGTGATGAGATAGTGCAAGATTAGCTGCCCTTGGGAGATTCCCTTCATCTCAGGCAAGAGACAGCAGGCTTTGACTCACAAATTGGGAGGATTTCTCTTGGGATGACTAGACCAATTCCCACTCCTCAGCATCCAACTCACCCATCTTTCTGATGTTCCCCTCCTGCAAGGATGGTTCATGAAGCAGCTGCTGAGCTGCTGGTTGCAAATCCATGCAGTCGATTAGATCAGTACTTCCGTAATTCAATATAAAACACAGAGAATTATTGAAAGTTTTTAATTTGCAAATCAGACCCTGCTTCATGAGCAACAATCATCCGTGTAAGCAAGGACAAGGTAGTCTGGAAGAAACCTGCGATGGCCAAGAAGTTACGCAGCCATCACCAGCAAGTCAGGGCTTTGCAGAGAGATTGGCCATGTGGTCACCACCCAGTAAAAAGGATAGCAAGTCCCTGGCCTTATGAGGAGCAGAAGAAGCAATGAGAGGGATGGGATGAGAAGAGGAAGGGGAGAAAGAGGAGTGCTAATGAACCTTTTCAGTTGAGGCACTCTTTCCTCTCTGTTTGCTTAAAATCACCAACAAATCAGTGTGAGACTGAAGTCAGGCCAGAACCTGGCCAAGAGACCACACTCTCCTTCAGTCTGACCACACCACCTGCTGAAGCCAGCGAGAATTTTATGTGGGTATCTCAGGCAAGGACATAGAAGCAATGACTCATCTATTAAGGAACTTCGGTTCTTTATCTGTTTGCCAGGTGCCTCCAGAAAGGCACAGTTTTCTTAAATATTTGTGGTTTTTGAAACTGCTGAATAATCTTTACAAATACAGTTCATGATCTGTTCCCCAATTAAAACCATGCAATTGCTAGGAGCAATCTGAGCTGTTTACGCTGCACATTTTTATCACATGCCCTTCCTTTGTTCCTCATCAATGGAGCACAACTCTTCAATAAAAATTAGGTTCATGCAAAAACATTTTAACATTTTCATATAACCTGTTGTAGCTTCCAGGAATGCTTATACTGGTCTGATGTACAGTATTTCAGCCTGAGAAGTTGGGCATTCTTGTCTGAAGTTCTGCAGAGCAGGTAAAGAACAATTCTTTTCAATAAAACCCAAAACTTGTTCTTGTATGAACACCTGCCATAAGGAAAATTTCCACAGTACAATGTCTGTCCTTGTCCTGACCCCACCTGAGAAGCAGTGATCTGAAAAGACTCCAAAATGCCCACTTAATAGAATCTTAAAAATCCATGCCTAGAAGCGATCTGGAGGGATTATTTAATCTCTTTCCTTGCTCCAAAACAGAATAAAGAACTCAGACCATCTCTGAAAAGCATTCATGACACTTTTTCTTGCAAAAATTCAGACAAGAATATTCCACTTTCTCCCTAAGTAATCATGTGCCATAATTTTACTACTCATGCAATTAGAGAATATTTTCCTAACACTTGAGTTACAGTGTTTCTTCACTTTATCACCTCATATTTGTCCAACCAGGCAACTTTGACTGGGTCAAATTACCCAGTTCTATCACCCAGATTTTGACTGGTAGCAGAGTCAGAGAATATAATGAAGGAAAGATGTTGAAAGCTAAGATCAAGAGGTATACCAAGATGAGAATATCTGTAGGGTATCTACTGCATACTAGTTGCCCTATCAACTGAGAAATTACATTAGTTAAACATTAATTACTCTTGGAAATCATGTTTTTAAATCATTTTACAATTTAGGTCCATACAAACTGTCTGACAAATCTGTCTCACTATCTGTCCAGGAATCCAAATCTCTTTCTTTAGCAGATTCATATTTCCAACTTCATTAACACTTCCTTCTTTAGAATACTTACAGGGGACTTGTAAAAAAGATAGGGACAAACCTTTTAGCAAGGCCTGTAGGATAGGACAAAAAGTATTGTTTTTAAATTAAAAGAAGTCAGACTAGATGTAAGGAAGTAATTTTTTACAACAAAGGTGGTGAAACAATGATACAGGTTGCCCAGAGAGATGGTGGATGCTCCATCCCTAGAAACATTCAAGGTCAGGCTGAACTGGGCTCTGAGCAACCTGACTTAATTGCAGATGTCCCTGCTCACTGCAGGGGTCTTGGACTAGATGGCCTTTAAAGGTCCCTTCAACCCAAACCAGTCTGTGGACAATTAAATCTTCCTCGGTAAAACTCAGTTAAAATATCTCCCTAATAACTTCTACCTTGTGAAACAGAGTTGCCTCAACATATCCTACCATGATGACACATTAAGGGGGTTTTGCCATACTGCCTTTCCAAGCAATATCCATGTAAAGTGTCCCTTGCCACCAATAAGTGCTTCCAAGAGTTGCTCAAAAACATCTTTCCACTCATCCCAGGCAGGTGGCTTAAATTACACCCACCTGTCAAAGAGGCTCTGCTCTAACTTCACCCAGACAAGTCTGTCCTTCAGTATTCCACAGTTTCAGGACAGGCATGGATAATGCTTCTCCATTTCTCCAAGCCTGTCCTTACAAATGAGCTGTATGAATGCTCCAGTCCTGCGACTGATCCCAGCAAATTTCTAACGCTTTAATGAAATATTTGACTCTGTGCTACAATGCCAGGTCCTTTTGCCATATTTGTACTGATGTTGCCTTCTTAACCTTCCAAAGGTGCTGCTGTGATATTCACTCTTTTAAACCTTTGCACTGACCTCTTTCAAACTGAGCATAAAGTCCTTTTCTCACTAGGCTGGTGTAGGGCGCACTGTGATGGAGCCCTACTTCTTCATCATCTAAGAGAAATTCATACCCCTGCCTTCAATGTATGACATTAGCAAGTGCCAAATATGTTATTTCCACACTTTTGATTTTAAAATGAAGTGGTTCGGTATTCCTGAATTGAAACACTTAATTTCAATGAGCTGAACCAAAGCAAAATATTTTGGTCTGACCCAGTTTGACATCAGTTTGTCTCATCTGTTTAAAGTGAGCCTCTCTGTCCAAGCTTTCTCCCATGATCCAGCACTACAGTAGGTAAGAGGAGAGACTGCAACACACCCTTGGTTAAATAATGCAGAGGTGGGAGTGGCTGTAAGAAATAATCAGGATACAATGCTTCCTGTCCCAAAAATACCACAGCATTTCACACAAATGGCTCAGACTCAATATTAAGTAACACACAGCAACCCAGCTCAACAAACTGTTTTGAAATGCATCAAACTGACTCAAAGCAAAGTAAAAACTTCAGTAATACCTTCCCAGAGAGTCCTCCTTAAATTTCAATCTCACAGAATTTTTGCATAAAAGTCACTTGAACACCAAGTATTTTTTAACATAATATAATTAGCAACTGTAGAAATAGATCAGTCATCATGACTTGCTGCACAGGAAGATCAGAATACTGATTCATACATACTTTATATACATTGAATTTCTTCAGAAACCCAGTACTTTTACATCTTCTTCATACCACGACAGTTCAAATGGAGGTCTTTGCTCTCCAATGGTTTGCACATGATGGGAAGTGATGCTAATCATGAGAACCACCAGAAAATTCTTTTGAGCCAATTAGATGGCATCAGTCACAATGACATTAGTCATCCACTCCTCAATCTGAGAAGGAACCAAAAATTGTCATGCATCTATTCCCAAAGCTGCAAAAGACATTAGGGAAGTGTACTATTTCCCATTCTTTTTGCAATCATTGTTACACAAAGTGACACAAGCTGCTATTTTCTGTTCCTTTTCTAGGAGAATGGTGGTTACTCTCTGTGCAGGTTACAAGAGAGACTTTGAACTCATTTAACTGCTTTGTACTCCCTCTGTCCTTTCTTGATCATCATATGAAAATGTTGCCATGAGCCTGATGCCATTAGCCTCTGCAGCTTATAAGGGCAAGATGAGTGAGGTGTGACTGCTGGTTAGCAGTGACAGAGGAGAGAGTTGTCATACATGGTGCCATGACTCAGCACACCAGTGAGAATAATTAGAAAAGCATGAGAAGTTGGTAACCAACATGTGGAAAAGTGGACACACAAGGAAAATCTTCCAAAAAGCTGATAGTGAAGCATCAGATGATGTTAACTGCAGAGGGTTCAAAAGGGAGAACTGTAAGAACAGATCCAGGAATAACAGTGCAGCAGAGAGACAGACTGCCCTGGAGCAGCCAGCCTAACAAACCACACTGCTGAGATCAGTAAGTGCCACTGATCTCAGTAAGCTGTGAAGTGGGGGAAGTCCAGGAAGAACTGTTAGGAGGAGAGGCTGACAAGATTTTATCTTTCCAGAGCAGGATGGTTTGGGAATCCCAAAGAGATGCTGATGCAGCAATCTACCACTTTCACCCCAGCCAGGAGACCAGACTACCCAGCAGCCTTGGTGAGCACAGAGACCTCTGTATATGTTGTTCCAACGTGAGAGGCACCTTTGAAGCACTCAACTGCTACATACATCCCCCAAGGCACAGGCTGGCCAGCTCTGGAAATAGCAACTCCTGAAATCCTGACCTTTGTTTTTGGAAGACAGAAGTAGTGAAAAAGAGGATGAAAAATCAGAAATATCAACCCTTCTGACAGACAAGTAAATAGGCCAAGTTAATAGTAAAGTAATATTCTTGAGAAGGCAAAGATCTGTGGCTGAGAAGTCGAGATGCATCTAGCACATCTGGAGAAACTCTGCCAAGGTTTTCATGGCATCTTGTCCTCTGGGATGACATTTTGGCTCGCTACCCAGTTAGAATTGCCCTTGAAGGACTTTATGGGCTAGATCCTCAGCTAGAGCAAACCACACTGCTGCTTTTTAGAAGCAGGACAATTTTGAGTAGGAGAGTTGTGCCCCAGATCTCAGACTGGCAGGATGGTTTTCTCAGGGGAGCTACATCTGACAGCTTCACAGTGAAAGGAAATGTTATCCATAGCATGAAACTCCAATTCAACAAACAAATTGGAAACGGACTTTCCAAGAAGTCATGTTAACAGATGGTACCAAATCCAAGTGGCAAAGATCACAATTACTTCTTCACATTTCACATTTTGTCTTTTGTTGTGTGTGTGCTTCAGCCCCAGAGAAACAGATTATGACTCAAGTAGTGAAGCTAATTAAACTATAACGTACTAAAAGGAGGTTTGGCTGTGTTGACATATCTGGAGTGTGGTACAGCAAGATACTCCTCTGTAAACACTGAAATACCTCCCCAGGATTTCTCATAATTATGAAATAATTCAGAATATCTCCAGAAGAAGTCTTAGATTGGAATGCCAACCCTAAAACTCAAACATGCCTGAACTAGATAAACCAGATAAGTTAAGACCATATTAAAATATCTATAAAAAGAAGATGAAGAAGGACAACTGGAATAGTAACTGTGCCCTGCAGTTGTTGCTAGGCCTCACCTTTCTACATCCATCTGCACTGAATCCAGATTCATTCTCTTCAAGAGATGGTATCTAAGACTCCCTGATTTGTTTTTCACACTGTCCAGTAGAAACAACTTGATCACAGTGAAATAAGACTCACAGCAGCCCTCTTTTTCCCAGAGAGAGATCTTCCAGAAACTGTAAAGATACAACTTTAATTATGTTCCAATGCTCATTTATAACAAATGCCTTTTTTGCACCATGCTAACAACATAAGAGGTCTCTGACTCTGAGGTGGCCCCTGCTTTGCCTGGTGAATGAATGAAGCAACGCTGACCTAAGAAGTGTTGATGTATCCCACAGGAAGGGCAACAAATTCTGAGTGCAGAGCATCTTCACGCCAGTACACTTTTATGTTCTCCAGCCTCTAACTGACCTAGACATGCTGCTGGCATATGGAAACTAGGAGTGAGGTTTCTGATACATGAACTCTACTAGCACCTTCTACTAGGCTTTAAGATATGTCCAACCTAGCTGTCTATGCACATCCTGCCAGAAGTTACAGCTGCCCCTGCAGAGTCAGCAAAAGGAAACATCTCTCTGTGTCTCATCATGCAAGAGATGCGCACTGAAGACACGGCAAGGAGGAGATCTGGGCATACGTAGTATGCTCAAGCATCTGCAGCACATCGATCTGTCTGTGGGCAACAGATGCCTTTGCAGACATGCAGCACTCCGGGCTCTTTTTATGCTCATTTGCACTTAAATACTGCTAATCAGAACTCAAACTCACACTTCCCTGGCTCTGCGAAAGAAAAGCACGCCCCTTTAGCCTAGAGTTAATGCCTGGGCTTAGCTAATCACCCAGGCTCTCTCCACCATCAGCAGAGACAGGCAGTGCTGCTGCATAGTTCACTCTCCTACATCCATAATGAATCACACTGGCCACGTTCAGTGAAGAGGAAGACACACAGAGTGCCTGTACATGTTGCTTAGACTACAGACCCGGCCTCCGGACAGCTCAAGGAGGACAAGATGCAGCCTACCTGAATGGCCTTTTCTTTTGAATATATCCAGTGGTCAAGGCAAATGAAAAAGGAACTCAGACTGTGGCTAATGAAAGCAGTAATCCAAACCCGCTAATACTAATTACAGTAACACAAGCAGCAATTCCTGTAGAAGTCAACAGCTGTTCCACATGAAACTCAAGTGTGCCACAGCCAGTGTGTAGATGTGTATCACACATCTGTCCAATATGAAGGCCACTGCCAATTCACATGCCATGTATGTTTTCAGTCAGAAAAGAAATGAAGCCATTGATCCAAGGGTCTGGAAACCAGGTCATGAGATTCCTTCTGCATGACCCTGGTATCCTGCATGAAACTTCCATCCAGACAAACACCTGTAACCTCGTGCTTTCAACACAGCTTTGATTTATATCCTTTGCTTGGCTTCTGCAGTACTTTTAACCCTTCCAGAGAGGGTGTGCTTGGGCCCAAGCTGCACTTCTGGCTAAGCAGCAAAGAAGAACAAGGCTCTGCCAGTGGGAAAGCAGACAGACTCTCCTGCTGGTTTCAAAGCTTCTGCAGGGGCACACCAGGCAGGGCAGGCTGCCAGGCTTCTTCTCACCAAGAGCTGCATTGCCAGGAAGCAGAAATGACCCAAGGGATCCACTACATCACACAGAGGTACAAGATTTGCATGCACAGACCTTGTGCTCCAGTGGTCCTGGAGCAGCTGCCAATTCTGCAGTGAGGGTTCTGCCATGCCCATGAGAGGACGGTTCAAGGCCCATTGGAACAGGCCCAGGGACTGGATCAAGTTTGACTGGCTCTGAAACACCCAGTAGTGTGGTGTGACATATCCCTTTATCTCCTGGGGGGAATGGGATTTTGTGCATTTTCATTCCAAACACATAAAGCAGGTAGCTAGATGAAATACAGCACGGTCAGGCTCTAAAAAAACTTGAAGACTGCAAGCGACATACGTCATTCTTCATCTACCACTTCGTTGATCTCTAACTTGTGGATTGTTTTCCTTCTGAAAAACCCTAACTATTCTTTTTACATGGGAATTTTGACCGGAGTCATTGAGATGTCTTCACACATAGATTTGGCATAGAGACCGCATGGCAGTGAGGTACTGATATGGCTGGGCTTGTACCTACCCTGTGACTGAGGCAGAAGAGCAAATGTCTGTGTCAGCTACATCTGGAAAGCAGAAGGGTTTCTGTTTGAGCCAGCACACAGCATCAGGTAGCCAGGAACTGACTGCTCCACTGTGCTCCCGACGCTTACGACGGCACCCTTCATCAACCAGCTCTTGAAAGATCAGTCACATTGAAGTGTATGCCACCAGATGAAACATGCTTATTATGCAATATAATCTGAATGCTTTGAGAGCACTAACAGCAGTTTGTCCTGTACAACTCCCTATAGGATCCTATTTCCAAGGCTTATAAGCTAACCAGGCTGTCTAGACCAAGTTCTGTATGTGCTGTGCATAGATGCACCGCAAACCAAGAGACACAGTCTCCTCCCTGCAAGTATATCATAAATAATACAAATCAGTCCATGAAAGATGGGAGAAGACTATCAAGTGTATGCAACAGTCATGACTTACACCTACCACAAATGTGTGCCAACACATCACATCAATTGACTTTCTTTTCACTTGGTCTGCATCTGACCTTGCCATGTTCATTCCAGTAATAGAACAGCTTCAACCTCAAAGTTATCTTTCAAATAACATTTTTCAACTGATAACATGCTCCCACACTTGAATTAACCAAACTTTTAACTACACTTTAGCCTATTTTTTTCATACAGGTTTAATGCCAAAATAGTTGGGAAAATGAAAGAGTCAAAAATATGTGTTTTAGTAATTGACAGCACATGTCAAAGTCAACAATCAAAGAGCTCAGGCAATGCAAGGTAATGCATGTTTTCATTCCAATTATTGGTTTCTTAATTTAGCAAACAGAATTTTTGACTGCATTTAAAGAGGAAATCAGCAAATCAATACTAAATTTTCTGTAGAAAGTCATAAAATAACTCAGGTTACCACAGAAACAAATGTAAGCAAACTGGTGCCACAAATCAAATAATTAAGCAGAAAGAATAATTTAGTGTCTTCAAAAATTATTGATTTATGATACTATGTCATGTTTGGGACATAAATATTTATTATCTTGCATTTCCTGTTCCTCCAACCCTTTCTAACAAAGGCCAACTCAGCCAAGTCCAAGTAGTGAACAGTAAGACAATACAAAGTTATACCTGCCTCTCCCTTGAGAAGTAGAAAGCACATTTTATGTCAAATTATTCCATGCACAGGGAACACTGCAGTACTGCATACATACAGCCATCCATGGATTATAGGATTAGACTCCTGTGTATACCCGGCAGCAGTCTAATAAGTTTAAATTAAACTGCCACAAAGTAGACAAGGGCAGTCTTTTCAGTCTTGCCCTATAGTACAGCAAGAAATGTATTGTGCTATGTATTTGCCTTATTACTTAGTTCTTCCTGCCAAGAAGCAAGTTTCCCTAAACACCAGAAACAGAGAGAGAACTTTGAAGGTTTAAATCCTTACGCTCTTTTAGCTGGACATCAGCAATGTCCACTTCTTCAACAACTCACAGTGCAAAGGTTGTTGTTTTCCTTGCAGGACTCTAATCTGATAAGGAGCCAAGACTCAAGCCAAATCTCAGCAAAAAGAGAAAGAAAAAATATTACGTCTTCCTCTTTTTTTTTCCCCCTTGCTCACAGAACATTACCAAATTGGCCTTTAGTATAAGTTCAGCTCACAGAAGTAATTCTTGAAAGCCCATTGGTGGAGAGTGCATTTCCTACTCCTTTCAGGTTGAAAAGGAAACTTTCTGTGAGTTTACTGTAATGGAGTATTTGTCTGTATCAAAAACACCCTGACCTCTCCAGCCACAAGATTAAATACCAGCAGCCCACTCTGTCACTAGTTCACTATTAGGAAATTACATGGGAGGAAAGACACAACATAAAATTCACAGGGAGAAAAATAGAAAAAAGAAAAAAAGACATCGGTAGTGGTGGGAGTGAATGAACAAGCTTAATAATGAAGCCAGTAAAAAGGAAAATACCCTCTAGCCAATTGATAATAAAAGGTTACTTGAGGCAAAGGGTTAGATCCTGAGCAGGGCAAAGTGGCCCAGCTTCTCCAGCCTCAGCAAAGTGACAGTGATTTACAGCAGCTGCAAAAAGCCCCAGGAGACAGAAAAACCCAGCTATAAAAATGGAACTGGAGGCCCACATCTTGAAAAGCTTCCACTCACTTTTAGCACCAGACTGAGGTACAGAGGTGACTCTGAGGGTTTGTTTCTGCGGGGGAGTTCCTGTGAAGTAAGCTGAAGTGTGAATTTACACTGCATTTACTTCTGGGTCTTAAGTAGGCTGTAAATTCACACCCAACCTATTTTACAGGGATTTCCCCAAGTAGATAAGCCCTAAATTTGCCTCCTAATTATGAAGGTATACAAAATAAATAGATGTTTTCAAAACTGCAGACCCACACAGGAATCTCTCTATTGCTTGTAGGGGCAAGTGGGTACTGGGTAATATATATTGTATTGTAGTCCTGCAAGTGCATGGTGCCCTTCTTTCAACCACTGACCCCAAGGCCCCCTCCAGTCATCTCTCTCAATATCTTTTGAAACCCCTGAATCTGTTCCAGCTTCATGTCAGACTTCCATTGCCCAGCCCCTGGCTTTTCCCTTCCCCATCCCAGTTCCACATACAGAGGTCCACGTTTGCCTTACTTACTGACCCCTAACCCTCAGGGGAAGCAGTAATTCCTCATCCTCCTGCACAGGTGTTGTCTCCTACCTCTGAACCAACCTAACCATGCCCTCACCATTCATGCCTCACCCACCCCCAGAAGCACTGGATCTCTGGGTTAATGCATGTCCTTTGAAACCTCCTTCAAAGTCATGAGGTTAACTCTATGCCAAGAAATACCAAGAAGCTGGGCAAGATTACTCACACTTTCTTGGCTGAAAGATGCTTTTACACACAGCAAAACAGGCAGCCAGAGGCCTTTCCCAGGAGCCAAGAGGAAGCAGCTGGTATGGTCACAGCTTCATCAGGGTCCTCAGGATGGGAATTTGGTTTTCAGCAGGTTGGGGTGAGCAGCTTGAACCACACAAGGCCTGGGCTCTTTCCCTGGGAGCTGCAGTGAGGCTGCAATGGAGCAGAGCATTTATGCCTTGGCTAATCTGGGACCTTGCGCTGCTTGAACAGCTGTCTGCGCTGGCTCAGGTATCAACTAAGTCCCACCTGTGGCCATATCCCTCTAATACAGTGACAGCACTGTATCCTGAAGGATTCTCTTCAAGAAGTCAATTTAGTAATATTTTCTGTCACCTGAAGCAAGCGCCAGGTTTCTCAAAAGCAGCCTGGAATGCTTTCCTTCAGTGAAATTCCTGATTTTGCAAAGCATGAAGACAGTTAACACTTAGAAGTTTTAATTTTCAGGGTATCATTTCTTTGATTTGTAGCTTTCCCAGGCTGTGGATTTCCTGTCTATCATCTCTCTCCCTTGGTGTTTAAAACTCCACAGCCAAGCTATTCTAAGTCCTTACTGAGCCTACCACTTACAAGGCAACACGGATAACCACCAGCATATTCTGTAAACAGGGCACCCCAGAGAATTCAGTCACCAAAACACATCCAGCAAGGCAAAGGAACAAGGCCTTCCATGTTATTTTAACAACCTACTATCCCCTGAAATCATTGGCAATACTAATCTATTTATCTTGCAAGTAAACAAATGTACATGATTTTCCCATGCAATAACACACTGATTAAACTTAGAGCATTTTAGGCAGAGCATATTTCTCAAATAAAAATCAGACCTTATTAACCCTCAAAGGAAATTCCACATAAAAACAGAGCATCAAAAAGCCAGAAGCATGTAAGAATTCAGTCTGAGTTTCACTCAAAATTCAATGATTCCTTTTAACTGCTTCAGTTGCGAAGTTTTTAGAAGAACAGCGACCTGTCCTTGGAGAGCTAGCCAGAAGAAGGACCATGGCTCTCCTTAATCTGTCACATAGTAGGGAGGCCTTCAGGCCCTGCTAAATGTAAAATATTTTAGAAAAACAAAACCAGGAAACAAGCTGGGATTTGGTCAAGAGTTCATGCTGGCTGAATCACTGTGGTGTGGAAACCACCAGCTCTAAAGATGGAAAGTCCGGAGCCATTCATGACCTCAAAGAAAGAAAAGGGAAAAAAGAGGTCTTAAAGACCCATTTAGCTTGCTGGTAAGCTCCCCCAACATCTAAAACATAAAAGAGGCCACCTATTGGCACATGCCTTGATCTTTTTCCTCTTCATCTCTCTCAGAGCACCGCCAGCAATTTGATCTGCACCACAGTTTTTTATACTGGGTGCAGTGAGAATTGTTTAAATGTCACTCCCTGACTCAACATGCAGAAATGCTGTAGGGTCAGGGCACTGCTTCTTCCCTCCACATCCTGCACCTATTGCCCTCTTCAGCCTTTCCCCGAGGAAAAAAAAAACCATCTACATACTTTACAGATTGAACATGGCCAGTTTCTAAGTAGAGATCCGTTCAGATTTCTCTAGATTGCCTCTAGTTATCTAAGAGGTTCCAAGGAAATACTGCTCAGAAGCAGTTAAAGCCAACTGCTCTTGGACAGATAATGGGTGCATTTAGCAAGGCATCACAGCCATTTTGAAAGAGGCCTGGAAAATCTTAACATTGTTAAAATGTGTCTTCACAACTGCTGATAAGATCTAGTAACGATGTCTGTGTTGTGCTGGTGCATTTCATCGCCTTTCACAAGCCAAAATCTTACCAGCACATCATTTTAGCAAACTTTAAAAGCCAAAGTGTTGTGCCCATTGCTTGTAGCAAGAACAGTTCTTGACAACAACCTCACCATACATTTTTTACTTTCCTTGTTTCCAAAGTACTGACATACAGAAACACACTATACTTAGGCACTAAATACATTTGTCTCAGCTAACCATCACGTTATTTGACATAATGCTGTCACTAAAGCTAAGAATCCTATCAGCTTCCAGACTCACCTGAATGCTGTGCAACCTTTTCATTCGTGCTGGATGGGGTGACCAGGAGCTGCAGCGAAAGGGGATGAATCTGTGCTGCAGAACGAGAGAGCTGGTCCAGAGGCTAAACGCTGTAACATGAGGAAACCTAGGATCAGCAGTTCTGCAACATATTTCCTTACACAGCCTTATCTACATCCTTTATTTTCTCTGTGCCCCCACTCTGTAAAATGGTACTTTTATATAACAGTCTCTGTGAGAATATGGTATGAAGTGGCACATTGACAGGGAACATGGAAATACCTCTGAATCTATGATAACTCCACATTACCAGTCATCTTAAACACTCAAAAATGAATGATTCCAGAGAATGTTACAGTGGAAGTGACTCACAAAAGACTGAAGAGTCAACACTCCCCTGAACTGAATTCAGTTTTGTGAGTGTAAGCTTTAAAGGGTTCATTTACCATAGTGATTCCATTTGGAAAGCAGTCTTTGAAAATCATAAGCATCTTTCTATAGAGCAAACTGCCAGCTACCAGCAAAGTTATTTCATAGCACTGGTGTCAATGACCAAGGAAGCCTTCCAACTCAGCAAAGCATGTTCCAGGATGTCTTGAGAAAAATATCTATGAAAACTGCACAATCAGAAGCCTGGGACTGTTGTGCATTAGTTTTGCACACTTCTTAATGGAGCTGGTGCTATGAAGTGAATCTAGCCCTATAAAAATTTCACAGGCAATATGTCAGGAGGGAATCCATCCTAAAATATTAAATCACAGTAGACTTCAGATAGGCACCAACTTTACCTACAGAGGCTTGCATCAATCAATCAAGCAATCAATCATTCTCCCTTTCTCTTTCCCGGAGGGCTTATCAGGCACGACAGCTCCTGGTGACCTCCTCTGGTGTCCTAGTCCTTTGGGCTTACACTGCTCTCAGCTCCACATGCTGCCAGCACCTGCAACATGAAATAGTACACTCTGAGTACTCCCTCTGCCCCCTCCCTTTACACCAGAGTTCAAGTTTGGAGCAGCAATGTGCTTCTGAAGCCAGAATGCCCCACTTACTGTGCAGTCCCAGATTCTTTCCAGATGGAACTAAGCTGGAAGAGGTACCCCAGCAGCACAGGCAAAGCACACAGGCTGCACACGGTGTGCAGGCCAGGGGACCTGCAGCTCTCCAGGTCCACTCCTACTTCCTACTACAGTCACTTGTGGAGAAATTGCCTTGGAGTGTCAGACACTCTTTCTCCTCCAGGCAAACTTAACAAACCTTTTCTACTCTGTACAATCACCCACAACTTACTTTGCTCTCCTCCAACCCCCCAAAAGAGCAGCTTGACATTTGTCTTTTCAGATATTTACCCAGCCAGCACCTCCAGTGGATCATAACGTTTGAACGGTTATATTTTTGGACTAGTCATTAAAACTGTCATCATTTAGGTCCTTGCCCATCTGCCAGTATTCTGTCACTCACCTTTTCCCTTTTACCTATTTCTACTCTTCCTTTCTTTCTTTTGGACTCTCTGGTCCTGTTATTATGATTTTAGCTACGAATAAAGCTCAAACTCATCATTAACGCCAAATTAATCTGAAGTAGCACAGTTTTCTGTGATTTCTTAGATTTTATGTGACTGAATTTCTATGTAAGTTCTACCAGCACAATCTGAACCTTCACACTATCTATAGAGAAATCATGTCCTTTTCTCTCCATTTACTGCAGCATTTCTTTGTGGGCTAACCCAGGACCCGCAGAACTGAATGGAAGGACCTCAGCTGACTGCAAGAGGCAGTCCCCTAAATGCACTTAATGAAGTCACTCAAACAACTGATGCTATTTATGTTGAATTTCATGACTATATGACATTCAGAGATAACCATGTATGTTCTGTGTCTTTAGTGGATACATTTTTCCTATTATACAATCTGAAGAAAATACTTGTTTTGTTCTAATGTAATTGTAAGTATCAAATTTATATACAAGACCTTTAGAAAACAGAGACCCACCTCTAAATGCAAAGAACAAACATTTGCATTACCTATTTATATTAAAATATGCAGAAATTTCCAAAGTATTCAGTCAACTTATAAATTTTTATAACTTCTTCAAATTGTTAAGATTTTTTTAACACACAGCATTATTTCAGCTTTGTGGAAGGCTCAATAACAATCTTTCTGGTCTGGAAAAAAGGAAAGAACATTATAATAAAGAATGCAGAATAAATAAAAACAAAACAGTACAAGCCGTACATCCACGCATACAAAGACAACTTTCATGGTGAGCTATAAGCAAGTATAATAACACAATGTGCTGCATGTTGATTTCACCAGTGAAAAGAATTTCTCCAGTTATTGAAGACTTTCCTGGCAGAATTTCAGAAAAAAAAATTCTGACATTCTCCCAATCTGACTTCTGTGCAATGCAAGTCATGCACATTTTAAACACCGATGAATAATACTGCCTTTCTTCTGAGAACTGTTAACAGCTGTAGAAACTATTATAGCCTGCTTAAAATCATGTCTCTGTAGTCAATACTCTCCAGACACTTAGCAATACTAAAGCTATTCCTGGGGCTAAACTAGAATTGCTATGTGAGTACAAAGTTTGATTTATGTTGAAATGAAACAACAAACATCTGATCTTTCTTTTTTTAAATAGCCATTCACATAAACACAAGAATCAGCTGCGTAACTAGAAAATGATGTACCAAATTTACAGAAATCGAACAAAGAAAGACCACCCACAGTTACCTTCAAGAAGAAAAGATTTGTCAAAGGATGAAAGATTGCTGGTTAAGATACTTTGTACAGCCATGGCCACCCTAATGTCTTCACGGTGAGGCTGTGGTTTACGACTGTTGTTTCACTGATCTAGTTTTTCAAGTTTTCTGAAATACACAAAATTATCAGCAGCCCAGTCCAATATCTTGGCAATGCTCATCACCAGCTGCTCTCAGACAGATCACAGGCACAGTGGACTGCATAATAAAATCATCCAGATGCATTCAAGAGGAAGTCAAGATCTCTGTGTACTAACATTATTTTTTCACATCACAGAGTACAGGTGGGAACAGGAGAAATGCTCTGTTGTGGCTACTCTGACATTTTTGAAATTATGACTGGAAAAAGAGACAAGACACAAGTGGAACAAGTGCAAACGTCAAAAGACATGTAAGATTTCAGATTATGGTCTCTAGATTCATGTATATTACTAAAATGTGCTTTGATTCCTCATTCCAACAAACTGCCACCAAAATTCCTCTTTTTTTACACATCTTCACCTTTCAAGAAATGAAAACATAAGTAAATATTATCAGAACTGTTGAGGGTTTATGATCTCTGACAAAGGCAGTAACTAATTTGACCAGTAACAATAATGAAGTGAGGATTAAGCTAATTTCAAGTAGGAGTCTCTTCCTCCAGAAGAGTACCATAAATCAATCAGGAAGCCTTAAGCAGCTTCAAATTAATTCGCCTGCTTCTTTTAGATTAATTCTAAATCTTTAGCTGTTAAAGTATCTAGAAAGGTGAAAGATAAGCTAATTGTTCAGCTCATTACTAGTTTTTCTTCAGTCAGTAAGTTACCTTATTTATAGCATCCCACTTCACCTTCTAATCAGAGCTTTCAGGGCAGTTTCATTGTGTACCAGTATGGCACAGGGACACCTCCACCTTCTCCAGCAGACATGCAAGCAGCAGAATAACCTGTGTGCCTTTCTGCTGCCCCAGGTGCCATCAAACACAGCTCTCCACACAGTGCCTCTGCTTGGCTGGGGAAAACATGACTATGGTAGACTCAGCATTGCTTTCAAAAAAGCTGCTGTTAGTTCCACCAGCTAACCTTTACTAAAAGGCATGACTGGTGCAGTTGCCCAAGGATGGAAACTCACTCTCACTAAAACCTGCCTTGCCCACCCCCGCTGTAATGGGACTGTGCAAGACCAAGGACTCCAGAAGCAAAACAAAGCTTGAAATTCCAAATGCAGACCTAACGCAGAGCAGAAATGCTGTTATTCTCTCTACCTTCATGTAAAATTCAAGTTCTTGTGCTCAAGATCCCAGTTTGCCTTTACACAGTCCAACCCCAGACTGTTCCAAATCCCTCTGCTTTTCTTCTCCCTACTCACTCGCTCTGTTTTTCTCACTCGTTTTGTCCTTGCGTGTCTCCTTTTCTCCTCTGTGCGCTGAGCCTTATCCCATGCTGCTCTCAGGGCTAAGATCTCTCCCCTGGGAAGGTTTTGGATGTCCTATATCGATAAATTTGGAATAACATTCAAATTCAATGGGAGTAAAGCTGACCCATATCATTGGGGCTCTCTTGCCAAGCATCCTATGTCCTTCCTCTTGTGTCATCCTTTATTTAGTATCTGTAACTCTGTTCCCTTCTTCTCCTTAGCTGTTGGCCTACACTTCATACTTGCCGACTTTGCCATGCTCAGACTGACAGTTCCTACAGGCAGAGTACCAAGTTGTTATAAAATTGTGTTCAATTTTAACAGTGTTGTCTATAAAATTGTGACTATTAAATGTTTTCCCATAAGAATAGAAAAAGATGATCAATTTACAACACCAAAGGAAGGAAAAAGAGTGCACATAAGGGGGAAGAGGATACATTATTTTCTTAAATTGTAATAGGTAACTAGGGAATTACTTTTTTCAAAATCACTGATCATACACAAGGCAAAAAGGCATTGTTTAGAAAAAAGCATAAGAAAGGCACCAAGGTTACCAAAAACTACCATATCCTTTGGTCTGGGAATTTCAGTTGGGCTCTGGCTCTTAATTCAGCACAGTCACAAGGCAATGCTGCAAATACAATCCTCTGGGGACTGCAAATGAAAATAAAAGTCATGTTCAAACCAACCAATTTCAAGGTCACATATTTGAAATCAAGGCAGCAGGGAACCAAAAAGCCTTGCAAAACTTACAAAATAAGTAGAAATCATGTAACTAGGAAATTCTCACAGGTGTAACACCAACTTGGATCTGCTAAACTTGTGGTCAGTAGTTCCACTGAACAGAATAAGAAAACTTAGACTTTGAGTTAAGAGATCAGATAATTTATAATGGGAGGCTAACAGTGGACCACATGGAAAATTAAGTAGCTTGGAATGCAGAAAAGCTTAGAGAGAGGGTGAAGCAATGGCTATTTTGAGAATCCCTACTGGGCACTGCTATGAAGTGCTAATAAGACATGTGACATGCACTAACGGCTGCAACACAGGCAGAAGGAGTCAAACAACCTTACATAATGATACAAAAAAGTGATTTCATCCATCACAAAAAAGAGATGCAACGGAAAAATCTCTAGCATGTAGGCATAAGTGTGAGAACAGATCTTCCCAGCAATAGATCAGGGAGATCTGATCTTTGGCACTATTTCCAGAATGACAAAACTTTTAGACAGGTTAGCTCCTTACCTGTCTGTGGGTAGGAAAGTCACTGAAACTGGAAAACTCTTAAGCAACCTTCTGTGCTGTTTTCTATTGCAATAAATGTACATTGACTGCTCAGACTGAATGGTGCCTGGTATCATTATTCTAAAACATGTAACTATCCATCCAGATATTTACACTGTGTCTCTCTTACTGCAGAGGGTCTACAAATATGAGCACACAGGGGCAAACAATACTGTTAACACTTCCCATTTTGGCTGGTATCACTGTGTTAGGGCAGTCCATAGGCAGGTGCTGTCGTTTCTGACAAGCCTGTTGGGTAACAGTGACAGGAATCTGTCAGATGCAGCCCACACACAGGATGTGTCCCGCACAGCGTGCTGACCTCCTCCAAAGAGTTTCATTTTAGAATTCTATGGAATATGTTACAAATACCAGCTGGCAACGTGCAATGTATCACAGAGAAAAGGAAAGGCACAACGGGCAGTACAAGTAACACGGAAACACCCTCCCAGGGCAGCAGTGGGCTTGCTGGAGCACGTTGTGTGCTTGCTTGGAGAAACAGGCAGGATCTGTGCTTGCTTGGAGAAACAGGCAGGATCTGTGTGACAGAGGGACACTTGGCCCATCAAACAAGGAAATGTGCAAAGGCACTTCTGCGCTTCTCGTGCAATTCCCTGACTCTGCAGTTGCCAGAAGATTAGTGCTGTTTTAAAGACAACTCAAGCAGCTTCAGGCTTTGCCAAGAATAAACCTAGTAATAAAAAAAACTAATAAAGAATAAGTACCCTTACCTTCACAGGATCATATTCACACCACAAGCAACTCCTTTTTCCCCAGGAAGAGGCCCTTGCCAGTGCTTAAGATGTCAAAGGCCTTGCACATTGCCTCACTACAACCTGCCATCTCTTCTCCCAAGGACAAGGCAATTCTGAGGGACCTACTTACTTCTGATTTCTGCCTTCTTTACACAACTTGAGGTGCAAAGCTGATGGAGATGAACAACCAGTCACACCTCCTAGGCAGACAATAAAATATCAGAGGCTCTCAACTAGTAGAAGAGCCTTTGCACACCCAGCCATGACAGCTCAGAGCGCTTCTTGGTCCCATGCAAGAGGTTACCAGATCCACAGGAAAGCTTTAAACTTTAAATTATCAGACCACCCACCTAAGCCTGTGAGACAAATATGTGTCGTCTGTATCTCACCCTGTTGTGAGCAAGCTTCCCACTACAACAGAGGGATTGACTGGAGAGGTGTCAATACCTTGAGCTACACAAATATATTTGGGACAGCATTTCAGCAGCATGCTGGAAGGTTGGGTTCAGTACGGTATGCAACAAATAATGGCAGTATTGTCTTTTTAACAAAAAGTTTTTTTAAAAAAAGTCCCTGACATTATGATTTTTGCTTTTGAAAATTATATTAAGACCAGTGCAGAAACTACTAGCAAAGAAGAGATTCGTGAACACCACCAAAATGATTCAGCAGTCTCTCGCTAGGAAGTTACATCATTGCACCACATCTCCATGAGAATCGCAGAGGAGATGCATTGTTTCACAGGACAGTGAAGTGCTGTATTCTCCAAAACAAAAGTATTGAATCTGCAACTGTGTATAACAAATGAGAGGAGGAAAATTGTCAGTGCTCTGGGCAGTGACGTTCAGATGTTTGTAAGCACTATTGAACATCAACAATCTGGTCTGGGATAAATTGCAAGCTGAGAGTATATTGTACAAATTATACCACAGTCCAACCAGATTCTTTTTTATCTGATCCATCACTTCTTGCTTATTCCCTCAAGCCAAAACCAGTGAAACCCTTTCCTGCTCCCTGTTTAGCAGCCGTATAGTGAGTGTGTTCTCACATTCTCTTACCTAACTCAGTCCCACCACACTCTCTGACCCACAGCTCTGCATCTCAGAACAGGCAGTCAGTCTTGCCAGGGATTTATACACCTTAGCAGTACACCCACTCCTACCCTTTGCCATGCCCAGCACCATTACCCAGGTGCTCCAGTGCTTCTTACGACACAAGACACAGGACTGCTGCACAGCCAGGTGGGAACCCCAAAGCTCTCCCAACCCCTGTGTTACACAGATTCTCGCCTTGTAGCTCACACTAAGGAGAAGCTGGATACGTGTATGAGGCTGCTAGGGAGGCAAAAAGCAAGGAAGTTTTAGGTTTCAGGACGTATGCCACATGTTGTCTTCAAGGATGACACACTGGATAACGGGTTTTTCAGTTCTTAGAACCGTACCTCGTGTTGGACATGCTCTCTGCAGTTATGCCAGGCGGTATCATCTTGTCAGCACCTCAAAGCCCTAAGCATGCTGCACTCTGCCACGCCTTTTAATTAATGATCTGCTCCTTGCACAGCAGGCAGCAGTAAGTTTGCAGCTACATAACTACCGAACTGACAATGACAAGCTGACATCACCCAGATTAAGAGGATTTTCTTCCTTTCAATCTTATTCCTTTTCCTCAGCCTGCTCTGTGTTCCAAGAGGTCAAAGTAATATCCCTGCAGTTCACTTAACAGTGATGCTTCTCCCTCACCTACATCTCTTCTCTCAAAAACCTACACTTACAGCACCTAACATCAGCAGCCCCAAGCATTGGAAAGACAATAAAACTTGTGTTGCTTTCCTCCCCAGCCTGCTGCCCACCTGTGCCAGAGACAAGGGATACTTTGAAACCAGGGGACTGCCACAGATGAGAACGGCCAATTTTTGACTCACTCATATTCTCCAAAATTCCTTTAACTCTCCGCAGGAAGACTGGTGGGCCTGTTGCTATGCAGATCTGCTGGCCCACAGCACGCCAGAGGCTGCTGTCAAATCAAGGCTTTAGGAGCAATCACAGAGCAGCAGGCACATCCAAACAGCACTGGAGAAGTCATCTGCAAGGAAGAGCAAGTCCCATGCCATGTAACATGAAAGCAAGTTATAAGTATTTATTCTGCTGTCACTCCTAAACTCCTGGGGACTGGGACTTTTTAATGCAACTCATATCCTCCAATCTAGTAACCTCAATTCCCTGGAGACTGGTGCTGTAGCACACATAGACAGGGCTGAGAGCTGAGAAGCTCTGGGATTTCTGATGTGTCCAGCAACACTTGGAGCCAGCCAGAGCAATGCAGGACTCCTCATGCAATCCATCTGCTTCCCTGAGCTCACCTAGAAAAGCAAGTCAGCCATCCCCCAGACCTCCAGCTCAGCCCTCAGTCACACCCAAACAGCAGAGTAGAAGGAAAGCTACTCTCTCTATTCCAGCAGTGCCCACAGGCTCTGGTGCACTGACCAACAGCTCCTGTCCCACAGAGCTGTGTCTAAAACAACAGTCAAAGGGAGGAGACACACATCAGCAGGGAACTTGACTGAGTGATTTTTCTGTGTGGTAGAGAATGAGCGACTCTATTCTTGATGCAGTTTCAGACAAGACCTCAGGGGAACTGAAAAACGAAATGGAAATGCCACTTCCTTTAGACAAACACACTGGGTCAGATTTTCCACTGGTGACCCTTACTTAACATCCACTTAACCCAAATAATTTTCACAGTTACTCCTCATAAAATTTAAAAAGAAGAGAATCTCATTTTCTGTTTGGTTTGGTCTGTATGCTTTCAGCATACAGAAGCAAAAGTATCCTGTTATCAAGCATTTTAGAGAACATCTCACTTTGGTGAACATATTCCCTCAAGTTATTTCTATGATCTAGGTGAGCAGCAAGTGTTGTACTCATCTCTTTCAAAATTATCCACTATCATCTATTAATGAGTCCTGCATTACAAATTCCATCCAAAAAGCCTCCTTGTTGTGCATGCACAGCACTCCACTAAAGTAATGGAGACATTCCCCAGACAGAGCAGACTGCAATAGATCACAGATACTCATTCTGTAACAATTACCTAGAAAAGTGAATGGTTCCTTTCTTCTGTGTATTACAAAACCTCATGTACCACAGGAACAGAATCTTTAGGTCACACAGTACTTTCACTTCATGTGTGCATCTTCCAGTGAAGTCAACAGAGTGTGAGCACCTGATTTTCAGCCAGTGTAACTTCTGCCATTTTTAAATGTATTCCATCAACTCTGGGCTCACACTTGTATCCCAACAAAATTTCACATCTCTCCACACCATCAACACTCGTACTTGAAAGTGGCAATATTTAGCTTGTGTAAGTAAAACTTACTTTATCAAATACTGGAGGCTCTTTGAAAGCTGAAAGCATTTTTAGATCTTGGCTCCAGGAAAAACATTCTCTGCTCTGCAGAGTTTAAAATGGGATGGCCACATTTCTAGGCATAAGGACAGCCGATAACTTATGGTGGGATTACCACAGTTTAAGAATGTAACAAAATGAAGATGGCTTAAGCCATCTTCACCACAAGACTTCTGCATAAAGAGCAGAGTTCCTGAAGTTCAGCTGGTTCCTGAAGCACAGCTGAAGAGTGACAGTGTTAAGCAACAGCGTCATGGTTGCTTCTAATTGTCTCTTTTATATTCTAAGAGCTAAATTATCCTTGTTCCAAGGTATGGGTCAAAATATTGCAAGAAATGCAGGTCATGGGATAGAGGAAAGGTTATTTTGAACTTCTCAGACTTCTCACAAAGTTTTCAGATTCTGCAGATAGATTTAACAAATTTCATCATTTTGGTTACATCAGAACATCTTTATATCAGAACAACCAACTTTTTGTTATCAAGCCCCCTTTTTTTTTAATTCTTGTTATATGTCATTCCCTTGAACTCAAATAGCTCAGATTCACACATAAAGATTGAGATGAGATAATGAAAATAAAAGATAATGAATCAACTGGTTTTGTACACAAAATAAGCATCTGTAATTACAAAGCAGTCAACACACTGAGTCTGCCTTGAGTTACATTATACACTGGCCCCTCGGATCCCAGGACTTAAAATCACCTTTGCTCTCTCTGTCACAGGTCAAGCACAGCTCAGCCAAACCAGGAGATTTGTGCCAAACAGTTTGTATTTCCAACAATTAAATACTGAATTCTCCTTTTAGGAGTCATTCAGGAGTCATGCTTGCACAATTATTTGCATACACAGTCACTTTATTTCCGCCTCAAATACAAAAAACTATTAACAGTTGGCCAGATTCTGCTCTCATTTGCCCCAGTGCAAAACCATGTCATTTTCATTAAGATCAGTGGAGCCAGAATTTTATACCACACATGGGAGAGCACCACTCCTTTTTCACTGAGGCAGCTCACACTGCCAGTGGGCTGTGTGCCTGTGGCACGCGTGGCCTGGAAGTTTCTGTTCTGTGCCACAGGCCACCAGCTTTGCTCACTGTCCTTCTAACTTCTCTGCAGCACCACCATATCCCTCATGGCCTTAATTTCAAATGGACTTTGTTCCACTGACAGACCAGAGCACGTTACTGATTCCCCTTAATTCACTGGATTTACCAGAAGCACACTAGCTGAGTACCACTGAACAAAAGACAAACTTGTTTCTACAGTGTATTTATACACAATAAAATGAACCAATCCAACAAACAAACTGTACACAACGTTCCCTATTATTAACTGAAACCAGAAGAAACTGTTTTCAGTACTTCCAGTACTTATAAAAGCACACTTATGTCCTATGTAACCCAGGGCTTACATCTATTACTTGGTTCGCAAAGCTTTGAGCCAAGTTTTCTCCACAGTATTTACTCCCTGAAACCCAAAGGAGTCAACAGATAACTGGTCTCCAACACTGTTTCTTCAGTGTCCTCCACACTAAGGGCAAATTTTGCTCATTCTTCCTGACTGGAGATCAACCTGGTTTAACTTCTCCTGGACCCCCTTTGCCACGCATGTTACAGCCACTGTCCCACTCCCAGGCATGGTAACACTCCCAGTGTAACACCTGGCCACCAAGGGACAGGCAACTGGGTGGCAGTGGGCACCAGGACAAGTGCACTGAGAAACAAGCACACTGCTGCCAGTCAGTCAATTACAACAAGCACAAGAGCAGGCACAGCCAGCCTGAGAGAACAGAAATCTTAATCCCACTGCTCTGCGTGCCTACAACAGCTGGGTTAGGAGTCACTGCTCTGCTCTTCTACAGAAACACTGCTTGGAAGTGCATAACCATTGCTTTGTGCTTCTATTTCTTTCTGGTAATGTAATAAAGCAATTCCCAGCTATAAGAAATGTGACCATTTGTGACCATGAGGAGGTTCAGAGGAGGTACAGCCCTTGGTATGCAACACACACAGCTGTGGCCAAACAAGCTCTCATTCCTCCTATCAGGCAGTCTGACCTCAGACTGGACCCACACACCACCCCAAGCAGCAGCATCCCACAGGATTATGTGCCTTGCAGACACAGTTTCCTGCTACCTGGTGTGACCACACAGCCTGAGAGGCAAACTCCTACAAATGCTTCCCCTTGCATAAAGGGAAAAGTAATTTATTTCACAAATACAAGGCACAGTGAATCACCCCAGCTTGACTACTGATCCCTGCCAAACAAACAGTGCTAGTTTCAAGGACTCCCTTCTGACACCCTTCCACTGAATAATTTAATTGAAGAGAAAAACTTGACGTGTCACAGCACAGTATTTCTGATGCTAATTCACATGTCTTTTTTTTCCCTATTAGAATACATGGAAGCAGAAGATTGTCACATTTTTCAAGTGAGAAATGCTAAGAAGTGGGTTTTAACTCTCTGGTAAACCTGGAAAACAAGGCAAGGGGCCAGCCAGCTCCTCTGTGCACAATCCCCCAGTGACTCAACCAGAGCATAACTAGATGAAGAACCAAGAAGAGAATCAGATAATTCTGTTCCAGCTGTGTACAGTCAGATTTGTAAACAGAGAACGTGGTCACTGTATTTGAAGTGGAGTATTATCATCTCAAAGCAGCACTATGAGTCTATGCATTCAACATTTTAATTCCCAGGTAAAGCTAGCATAAAAGCACAGCAAATTTACAATAACAGCTCTTAACTGCTTGGAAAGAACATCAGTCAGGCTGCTTGGACAACCTTGTTTGCACCTTCTTGTGTAGGGAATGAGTGGCTGGATACTGTAATGCAGTATTTGCCAAGAGTGTAACTCCAGTATCAACTTCAGAGCCTTCTGCCTCAAACACCCGTATGCTGACACAAGTATACATGGGTTACGTGTATGTTCAATTTAACATTATGTATACACCAACAAATATAGATGCAGATAACCTTGACAAATCAGATACTCATGTGAATTTTTTTTAATATTCTCCCAAATATTTGCCACTGTTACTGCAATCCCTTCTGAAGGGAGTAGCACCAGTACAAATCCAAAAGGTTACGTGAATGAAGACCTCACTCCCCCTGCACAGCAGGAAGAACTTACACTGTATGATAAGGACAAAGCTTTGAGCGTAACTCAAAAGCCACAAGGACTACAGTCTACTACAGGAACATAGCAGAAGAGATCAGAGACTTTGGTAGGTGAAAAGAAAGCAAAGTGTGCAAAGTTACTCAGTTGTTTTGTGGATTTAAAATTGTGTTGGCATCCTCATACAGTGTTGTAAATTTAAGTACATACATAAAGATACAAATACAGTTACGACCCTGTCATGAGGTCCATGCAAACAGTTCTATGTGAGCCATGTCAACTCCTGTGTGCAAGGCTCTCTGCAGGATCAGGACTGTTACCCATGTACAAAAATGCTGGTAAAGTCTGTTTACATAATATGTAAAGAGATAAAGAAAAGTACATTCACACCAACTACTGAGGAAAGAAAACAAATCATTTTTCTACTGCTAAAAGTACTGAATCACTTACCATCTGGTTTGTGAGGGAAAAAAAACTCAGTCCAATTCAGCTATGAAGAAAATCCTGTCTAAAAAAAGTAATCACATGCTAGATCCCCCTAAGTTCAATTTCCAATCATTTTAATACAGAGACATGGAGAATTTTGTTTTCCTAGAGATAAGAAAAACCCCAAGCCAACAGTAAGAAGGATGTGTGGCTTGTTAGGCCCTGATCCTGCAAGCCCTAAATACTTAGCTATGGGAAATAGCGGAGGCTAGTTTTCAGGAAAAAATGGAGTTTCTGCATTGGTTTCTGCTGGAATTCATTCTAATTTTCCAAGAAAATCTACCATGCTTCTGTTACCATGCTGTGAAATGCAAAAGTAAAATCAAGATGTTTAGTATCTGAACTAACTTGCCTTTTATACCTTGATAACTTTGTGGTTTTTTCCTCAATCATCCTAAATTATACCTATGCAGAAGTGGCATGTTACTAACTGGTATATTATTCTACCCTAAAAAAGGCATGTGGTCATGCAAATACTCTGAGCATCAGACCACATCCAGCAAAGGTCACGTTTATGGCTCTGGCAAAGACTTGTCATTTCCAAACTTGTGACTTGTCACTTTGTCCTCAAACACACCACTACTCTCTTCATTCTTAAAGAAACAAAAACGTTTATATCCTCATTTCAATCCACACTTCAAAACCGAGCCTACACACTGCACTGATCTTCCAAAGGCCTTTGTATGTCCCCTTTAACAGCTGTTCATCTGCAGCTGTATGTCATGGAATCAAACTTCCCTATTCCCTCCTTGCCTCATTCCCTGCACCACACCAACTCACCTCTTCATGCTGCTTCTCTGGAACACCCCCCTGACCTCACTCACTGGCATCTCTTCCTTCTCTTTTTCCTGGATTTTTCTCTACTAACTAATTGCCAATGATTTCTAATTGATGTTCTTTGATTTGGAAGTAGTCAGATGCTGGTTGATCTCTCAAACAGAGATCAACATTATGCATGGGTGGCTGTAACAGTTCTGCAGGTCTTGGCCTTTTTCTTCTGCTTCCCTCAGTCCACCTCACTTGTTTCAACACTTGAATAAAATTTCCTTCCTCCTCACAGAGGCATGGAGTCCAACACGGACCATTTACCTATGAGACAAAGAATGATTTTACTGGATTTACCAGTTAACCTAAACCTTATAAACATCTGAAAACACTGAAAGAAATTTCCATCCCATTAAATACCCACTAAGTTTTACCATTAACCTCTTTTGCTGCTGAACACTAAGTCTTTCCATGAAAAAATTATATTGAAAAATACTCTTTGGCTATTCTTTCCTTCTTAAATTTATCATTGTTGATTAGCCCTATATAGATCCCCACTGGGATAAACTTGACCCCAAATCATTAAGAAATTAAGTAGTTCCTCTCTTGCTGAAAAATGGTTCTTAAAATAATGTATTACATGTACAACCAAAGGCAATCAAGTTACTATGGCTTCACCTGTGTAACACTCATACCCAGTCCTCACTCGTGATTGTGAGAAAGAAAGGCTTAGCTTCCAGACACACTGTGCTGAAGCATTTTTGGCAGTGAGGGAAAGCTATGAGTGAGCAAGTGTGACTCAGTGGCACAGCAGCAACTCTTTAAGCCACTGAAACAGGATTACTTTAGACCTTGCTACTAAGGTTGTCCCAGAGTTGGTGTGTGACCACTGCTTAGCACAGCACAAGCAGTGGCAGACCCACAGCTCACACCCTCTGGGACCCTAGAGTTAGTGAGCAACCTATTGCTACCTATTGCCAACTCTCAGGCTCTGAGAGAGCAGAATCACACCCTAGCCTAGGACAAAAGTGCTCTTATACCGCACCTATTGCACAGCAGGTAAAAGTAAATATGGCACTGAGGTCAGTGATAATGGGAGAGCAGACATGCACAGAGACACAGGGCTTTCCCTGCAAGGGAGCAGCTTCCCTCCTCCTCACACCCAGGGCCAGCCCTAGACAGTCAGTGAGTTCAAAAGGAGTAAGGCCATGGCACCCATCACCACAGTCTAACCTGGGCAGCACCAGAGACATCAGCACAGATCTGATTTGCACCAGGGCAAAGCATGAAGTCGATGGAGCTGAACTCAGATGATCAGAATAAGGCTTATTATCCCTGGAAATTCATGCACAGGGAGTTGTATGCTGCACAGCCTTTCCTACTCTGAGTCACTCCAACTCCTGCTCTAGGCTGTTCTGTAGCAAACTGTCAATAAAACCCATTAATGATGTGCTTTATATAGAAATAGTGCATTTAACTGAGGAGCTACAGCACATGAAGAGTGCAGCGAGGGGTGAATTACATGGTTCCTAGAACCATAGAATAGCCTTGGTTGGGAGTGACCTTAAAGATCATCACATCTAGTTCCAACTCCCCTGCCATGGGCAGAGACACCTTCCACTACACCAGGTTGTTCAAAGCCCAGTCCAGCGTGGCCTTGAGCATCTCCAGGGATGGGGCAGCCACAGCTACCCAGGGCAACCGGTGCAGGGCCTCAACACACACGCACTGTAAGCATGTGTTTCATCATATCTACTCTAAATCTACTCTCCTTCAACCTGAACCCTTTCCCCCTTACCCTGTCACTACATGCCCCTGTAAAAAGTCCATCTTCATCCCTCTTGTAGATTCTCTTCAGGTACTGGAAGGCCACAATTAGGTCACCCCTAAGCCATCCATTGTCCAGGCTGAACAAACCAAATTGTCTCAACCTTTCCTTGCAGGAGAGTTGCTCCATCCCTCTGATCATCTTGGTCGCCTCCTCTGGACTCTCTCCAGCAGTTAATGCAATGCAGGATGAGTCTCAGTAAAGAAGTGGTAAAGGTGGGTGGGAATCTTAATGTTACATAGATCTGCTTGATGTTTGGAATATATATGAACCTAATTCCCCTTTTGATTTCAGTGCAGTTATATCTAGCACTCCCCTGTGTTTCTACTGATATATAAATTCTCTGCTGAATAATTGATAACCAACTTTCTTTTACGTAAGCCATTACTGGAGAGCCAGCAAACATTACAGACATGTTGTTTGCCTTCTCTCTTTTCCGTCCTGTTCTCATCTGAGTCACCTCTGGCTACCATTCCTATCTAGCTCCTTCATTGGTGGTAGCTATTAAAAAAAATACACCTTTGAAGAACCAGTGGCAGGAACTGTGCAAAAAAGAAGCTCTTTGACAGAGATTCTTGGGTTTTGTCCTACATAAATACACATCTGCAGCTGTTGACATTGTGACATTTAGCAACAGGTAACAACTGACCTTCTACACAAGCAGTTGTCATTTCCATCCACTACAGATGGCTTTATCTGATGGTTACAGGGAATTCTAACTTCTCAAAAGAAATTAGGAGGATGTGGGGAGCAACCCCTAGAAGAAAGCAAAAATTAACCAGGGGTTCTTCACAAACTTGGAGGGAGTTGTAATATATAACAGCAACAAAGAAGCAAGAAGTTGTTCACGGTGTAGTCCAGGTAGAAAGGGGACGAGACTGAAAGTAGTGGGGCGGAGCAGGAGAAAACAGCTGTGACACTTCCCAGCACGTTCTCTTTCCGTGTGTGGAGAAACAAAACAAACACAGCAGGAGACCGAAACCATAACTTGAACCCGACCTCCAGCTCACTGGCTGTATCATAAAACCTCAGGGCTGAACTTCGGTCATTGCATCACCAACACAATGCAGTCCCAAAGCCCAGTCAAGCAACTTCACCGTGATTTTTTTTTCTCACATGTGCTCAAGATAGTAGAGGCTAGCTAAGAATATGGCCTTTCAGAAAAAAAGACATGTCAATTTAATTGCCAGTTGGCTGGACAGCTTGCTTTTCTGTTGAGGTTGGTTTGTGGGTTTATTTGAATATTGCTGCAATGACAAAATGTGGGTGAAAAAATGTGATATAGGATTTAACTGGAACATTAATATATTTTTGTCTGTATCTGTTTCTGTTAGAAATGCAATCAATACAGCAGTTAAAAACAGTGGAGATCATAACGTGATCAATTATGCAAAATATAAACCCCACCACCACTTTAACATGGCACCAGGATTGTCCCCACAAAGAGGTTCTTAAAATCTTAATAAATGTCCTTGTACGCATGATTCATGGTTTACAGAGTGATAAGTACTGAAAGGGTCCAAACCACTCAGCAAGGCAAGAACAGGCTGAGTTCAAACTCAGAATCCTGCTTTTCCATGCTGGTCTTTCCTTCAACTGCAAGTTACTCCATGTACACAATTGTACTACAAATACCAAGCATTTGTTTCCACAAAGCAGCTGATTTTTGTGCTGCATAGAAGAAGAACCAGTGTGTTCAAAATCAAGTATTCTAGTACTCACTTGCAAGTGCAATTGTTGAGGCAGGACACAAATAGGTAGCCAATAAAGAATTTATCATTATCATTGATAACAGTACTGCCAAAAATTCCAGTGCACATCTCCACAATTAAACTGACTGCCCTGTGAAGGAGGCTGAATAGAAGAGCAGACTGAACACAGAGCCTTCCAATCCCTCAGCTTCTAACAAAATGCCAGTTGCCACCCAATGCAACAGCGATGAGACTGTCAGTGTCCTCAGCAGTTCATTCCCATTCAGGAAGGTTCACAGGCCTTTAAAGATTCTCCCTCTCCACTCGGGATAATGCCCCCTCACCCTAAGCATCCTGCCAGACAGACCTGTTCCTGCCAGGTACAGAAATACACACCCAGTCTTCACCCTGTGCTCCCAACACTGGCACAGGGCAGACTTAACAAATTGCTTAGCACTTAACAAACAGCTGAAGATTGCAATGCTTTGTAACTTCAGGCGGAACTTGAAAGCAGCAAGTCAAATGAACATCCTTCTCTGTGGAGACAGATGCAATGATGCCATGACCTGAATTTGCATTCTGTGCACCAAATTTATTTATAGGGGGCAGGAAATAGTTTTGGGAAAAGAGATCCAAGATGCCATCTTTGTCTACAGCATCAGTATTTCATCCTCTACTTGGCCACAACTACATGCCACAACACTTGTATTTCTGACTGATACAGAGTATATATCATTCACGTGGTAAGATTCTGCAACAGGTTGCCCATAGAACCTGTGGATGCCCCATCCCTAGCAGCATTCAAAGCCAGGTCTAATGGGGTCCTAAGCAACCTGATCTAGCAGATGGCATCCCTGCCCGTGGTGCTATGTTCCAAGAATCAGATGATCTTTAAGGTCCCTTCCAACACCAACCATTCTATGATAATGTATAAGAATACTGTAAAGCCACGTATATCTTACTTAAGTTTAATGCATATATTACAACTTGAGTTTGCCTTTAATCAAGAAAATACATTAGTTTACCTAGTTTTAAAATGAAATTTTTTAACCTGACAGGCTGCAGCCCCTGGAGTAATATTTGATTATCACTCCACTGTTTCTCAGAACCTAGACCTTCCATGGTACTTAAATGCTACAAACCCATGCAAGTAATAGAACTCAAAGTGGAATGAGTCTGTATATTTCTGTGACCAGAGCCTAACCTCGTTTAAAAAAATCCCAGCACTAACAGGTTAATTTCTGACTTCAAAAGCATGGATTTTTAGGCATGATCTGCTACCCCCAGCCACGCCAATTAGAGAGAAGGTAATAGGACCGTTGCCACAAATACGCAAATTGAATAAAAACCTGGCAGAATAAATGCAGTACCCTTTTTGTACATTAGCCTGAAACAACCACATGCAGGCTCCACCAGGCTGGAGCTGAGCCAAAAGATTATCCATCCTTTCTGTCACATGTGGATTCTCTGAGGATCAGCATCTGGAACTCTGTGTGCTCATCGGTGTTCACCTGTGGTTAAAGATAACGAATTCAGACACAACCACACTCAGAAGTGACCACTGGGAGATGCATGAAGGACAGTGCGTGCCGTACAGCACGACCTCGACCCAATACTGAAATGGGAGAGGCAGTGCCAGAAAACTCAAATCTGGTAACTTTGCCCAAATGGCGTGGTTATATCAAGCAGTTAGTGGCAAAAGACAATTTGTCCATGCAGTTGTTATACGTCCATGACACTGTACTTGCACTGCCTTGCTCAGTTTGACACGGCTTAACTACAAGCCAAGTAACAAGTTGCTCCTGCGCTTCCTCACCCACCCCCTCCCCCCAGCGGTGCGGGAGGAAACACGCGGCACGGGCAACTTATTGCCGTGGCTTCCCCGGCCCCAGCGCAGACCCCCAGACAGCCGTGCCCCTGCCAGCGCCATGGGGAGCGGGACCCCTCAGCCCCGGGGGAGCGGCCGCTCCCGCCCGCCCGTCTCCCCTCACGCCCGTCTCCCCTCACCGCTCCATGGCGGCCGCCACAAGTTCTGGAAACCGGCCGGCCCCGCGGCCCCCCGCGCCCCCTCACCTCTGCTGCCCTCCTCCTCCTTCCTCCGCGTTCCCCTGGCGGGGCCCCAGCCCGGACTACGAGCCCCGTGGTGCCCGGCGGCGCCGCGGCTGCGCGGCGGGCCGGGGGGCGGCGGCGGAAGCGGCACGGGGCCCCGCCCGCCGCGGCCAGGCCGGGCCGTTGCCGCCATGCCCCGGGACAACATGGCCTCCCTGATCCAGCGGGTGGCGCGGCAGGCGCGCATCACCTTCCGCAGCCCGGCGGGCCCGGCCTTCGGGGAGAACCTGCACCGCCTGCAGCAGCTGCTGGACGAGGTGCGCGCCGAGGACTTGCACTTGGCGCCGCGGGGACCGTCGGCCGCGGCGGCGGCGGCGGGCGGGGGTCCGCCGTGGGCCGGCGTGGTGCCTCCCGTCAGCTACATGCACATTTGCGAGACGGAGAGCTTCAGCATGGGCGTGTTCCTGCTGCGGAGCGGCGCCTGCATCCCGCTGCACGACCACCCGGGCATGAACGGTATGCTGAAGGTGCTGTACGGCACGCTGCGCATCGCCTGCATGGACACGCTGCCCGCCGGGGCCGCCGCCGCCCCGCCGCCCCCCGCCGCTGGCAGCGGGCCGTGCCTGCGCGCCCTTTTCCGCTCCCGCCAGCACTACACGCCCGCCTCGCCGCCCTGCCTGCTCTCGCCGCACACCGACAACCTCCACCAGATCGACGCCGTGGACGGGCCCGCCGCCTTCCTCGACATCCTGGCGCCGCCCTACGACCCCCAGCACGGCCGGGACTGCCACTACTACCGGCTGCTGGAGGGGCCGCCGGCGGCCGCTGAGCCGCCCGCGCTGCCGCGGGAGGTGTGGCTGGTGGAGACCCCGCAGGCCGCCGACTTCTGGTGCGGGGGTGAGCCCTACCCTGGGCCCCGCGTCTGCCTCTGAGTCGCCGCCGGCGGCCCGGGCCGGGCGGCGGCCGCTGGGGACGTTGTGCGCTCGCCCCGCCGAGAGGGGAACCCGCCGCTCGCCGACCCCCGCCCGGCCGCCCCCCGAGCCCACCGGACAGCAGCACCGCGGGGACCCGGTGTTCCGTGCCGGCCGGCGCTGGCTGGAGCTGCGCGGGAGCGCCGTGGGTCAGAGTCTTCCTCTGATCGCGGGCTTCGTGAGTCGGGGGAAATAAAGCGCCAGAACGTGTTTATGTCCTTGGGGCCGATGTGCGGGAGCAGCACGGTTAAGCTGCTCAGCTGAAGGGTCGGGGAAATATTCCAGCATCCTGTGTAAATAGTTAGGGCCACGCATCAGGGAGGGGCGTTCAGGCTCCAAAGGGAGAGTAAATGCAATAAGAATTGTTGCAGGGTGCCCCGACATTTTCCAGAGGGGCTCCCACTGCCACAGCCAGCTGGCACCACGGGGCCAGGGGACTGTGCCCACTGAGTCTGGGAAGGGGGTTGGTCAGGCTATAGCCTTTGGGGACTGTCTTCAGAGTGATTCTCAAGAAGACCTGTACCCTGCTAGTAAAAAACAAATCCAGAACAACTCCTGAGCCAGGACAGCCTCCAGTAAATGCCAGTGATCAATCCCCAGGGCTGGAGTTAAGGAAATTCCTGCTCCAAAGAGACACTGTCAGGTTCAGAGTTACTTTTCAGCAGTTCTTTAAAGTGTCGCATACAAGATGTCACTATTGCAACTGAGAATTACTGAGTGCATCTATGCATACTTCCTTCAACAAGAAGGAGACAGCTGCTAATTAACCTCGCTTGGAACCTCTAACGCAGTGGTGGCAGAAGGTGGCAGAAACTGGGCATCATAAGAGAAAAAACAACTATCCACTGTTGTGGAAGCTATTCTAGAAACACGGCGTATTTGCAAACCTTCAATATACAGCAGCGCATACCCTAGGTACTGATAAGATTTGACCTGATTGTCTTCTCTTCAAAGCGTGGTCTGTGTTTTTATATGGACAAGTGAACGCTTTGGGCTTTTGAAGCCTCGCAGTTTCCCTCTTTATACTATTTATAAAGACTACTTTTTCATAAGGCTTTTCAATAAACGTAGAGTAGAAGAGACACCGTGAATTTCGCCTTTGTATGATGGAAGCGGTCTGGAGATGCAGTTTGTCCGTGGCAGGGGATGCAGTCTTTCTAACACGGGAGAAGGTTTTTCTACAGGTGAAATGCCCCATCTGTACTGCAGGGACTGGTCTTGTGCCTGTTGATCCTAACGCACACTTCATATCACAAACCCAGGCCAGGGCAGCCTTGGCCATCTTAGTCATGATGTGAGAATTCGAGTTAAAAAAACACAACTTAGCAACCTCCTAAGTGATGTACCAACCTGCTCCAGAAATCATTCCACAACTGGCTTCACTTTTCTGTGTATTTATAAAAGCAGACTTGTTTTTCCTGTACAGTGGCTTGTATGTGTGAATTTTTAAATGATTCTGAGACGGCATTGCTGCTTTTTTTTTTTCCCCTGGCCTGCGAAAGCATGAATGTAATATACAGTCAGAATTATGCATGCATGGATTAATTCTTTTGCAAGGAAAAATTGGTAGAAATTATTTCAGGTGATTTCCATTTATTAGAGCACTTTAAGGTGTCTGATATTTCTGCAGCTGGATTACCTGTTTTTCTTGGAATTCCCCTGCAGTTTAGCATTAGTTAATGTGTAACAATTCTTGATCGAATGTAGTCATTAATTATAAGGCAATGCCTCCCTGTGTTACAGCCTGTTTCTACCTCTCTGCAAGGCTCATGAAGACAGTCATCCTTTTTCAGAAGTCCACAAAGAAGATAGCACGGTGCGTGCAAACAGCTGTACTGGAAAAACAAACTGCTACAGTGAGCATTTTTTATCTCATCTGCTCTATCCTCCCCATGCTTGGTTTTTAATTTTTTTTCCTCCATGTGTAAAACCTAGTCAAGATGTTTAATTGGACAATATTTAATGCATCTTTCTGAAGAGGACAGCATGGTCACTCTGTGGAGTGCTGTTAACCATGGCAAAACCTTTTTTTTCCCCCCTCTTATTTTCTTTTCTTTTAATTAAGGTGTTAGTATCAAAGTATTTAAAGGTGGAAAAATAGCAACGAAAACCTGAGATGCATTTTAAAAAAAAACCTCTTTGTGTAACTTCTTGCTTACTCACTAATTGAAACTTACTTCCTATGTTCTGAGTTATCTGTAGGCAGAAGGTTTAAGTCTGTAATGCCATTCTTCTCTGCAGTCTGATTATTGTGTTTTCACAACAGCAAAATAATTGTTATTGCTGAATTATAGAATAAATACAGGATATCTCAGCACTGACCAGTCATTACTTTCCTTCACAAGTATGAGAGCCTTGAGCCAACTACAGTACAGAGTGCTAGTTTCTTTTGCCTGACAATCCAAACAGTGTGACTGGCCTTTCCTTGAGAGGCGATGCTTAGCACTGGATTCTCAGCCCAAATCCTGCAGGCAAATCCAGGCCCATACACTATTGCTGCTTTTGAAGCTGGCTCTCACTGCAAGGCAGAGACAGGAGCATAGGACCATTGATACTACACGATCTGAGGTGCTCTCGTAGCTGTACACTAGTCACCAGCAGTTTCTTTAGTTCAGCTCTTCTACGATTTCTGTGTTACCTCATTTTTGCTTTTGATTTTGGGATTTTTCTTTGTAGCATGGCTGGAGACAGTATTTTGGAGAGTGCAAGGGGAGCCTTGGATTGTGTGTCTGGGTAGCTGAGGTACCGATTTTGGTCAAGATGCTCTGGCTGTGACTGAGCTGTGGTTATCCAAGGCCATGGCGGTACCTGCAGAAGCCCAGCAGGCAAGGAGGCTGCAACTTCTGTGTGACATCCCTCCAGCAGCAGGCTGTAGTCTCTTGGGGGCCAGGACCACATGGGATCAGGTGGCAAAACTGCAGCCCAGGACGTGAAGGCTTACTTGTGCTGCTAAGGTGGATGGTGGGGCAGTGAGCATGGCTTCTGCACAGGCTGGTCCGTGCCCAACTTTAGAAGCTGTCTTGATTCAGAACCAGATATGTCACTTCAGCTCCCACTGACTGCCTCTCCAAAGCGAAGAGCAGCTGCCCCAAAAGCCAACACAAGTTCCAGAAGATGGGGAGCAGGGTATATCAGACAGAAAGGGCAGGTGCTGCTGGGGCTTTGCACAACGGGACCTAACACCTGGGCAAGCAGAGGCTGGGAACCACCAAGCAAGGGCTTGACCCCCTTGCCCTGCTGTGCTGGGCTGTGGCATTAGTGGTGCGGTCCATCCTGCGCAGCTCAGTTCTGCAGTGCGGGCCACACCGGGGATCTGTGTGGCAGAGCAGCAAGCCCGCGGGGCCTTTACGACCCTGCACCGATGGCAGGACCCGAGGGCGGGCTGAGGCCGGGATAACATCTTTAAAAACAACTAAAAATAAGTTTACAAAAAAAAAAAAAAAAAAAAAAGCGCGATATTGCGGCCATGCGGGTTCAGCAAAAGCAGTCCGGCTGTGCCGCGGGGGTGAGCGCCGCCGCCCCGGGCCGTTGCAGAGCCCTCGGGCGCGGGCGCGGTGCCGCCCGCGCGGCCCCGGGAGCCGCTTTCCCCGAGCGGCGGCCGTCGGGGCGGCGGTACTCACTGTTCCGGAGCCCACTCGCGGAGGTTGCCTGGGGCGGATCGTAACCGCGGAACAAAACAGAATGAGTCAAAAAAACCCACCCCGCTCCCTGGTTAATATTATCCCGTCTCTCGTCTCCGAGGGAAATCCCCGCGCCCAAAAGCGAATGTTTGTACGCCGGGGCCGCAGGTTTTCCACGCCGAGGTTTTGCGGGGCGGGGCGGGGCGGGGCGGTGCGGTGCGCCCAGCAGACCCGGGCCGGGCTGCCCCGCAGCCCTCCACCGCCGGGACCCGGCGCGGGCCGGGAATGACCGGGGGACACCCCGTCCCTGGGTCGGGCCAGGGAACCTACGGAAATAAAGATGTCAATTTAGCATAATTAAGAGATTTATTTGTCGTCTTTTATAAACGTTGTAAGCACCTACCCTATTGTCGAAAAGTTTATTTACAGAGTGGCCAGAAAGACACCCCCCTCTCCTTCCAGACCCCATTAGTGGTTGTGCATTATTCGTGTTACCTGCGGCGCACTGGGTCCCGGCCGACCACGGGCGCCGGTCCCAGCCCGAGTATTTACATCCTGTCCCAAGTCCTACTACAAACGGAACACTTTTAAGTCACCAAAAAGAAAAACAAAACCAAAACCCCAAACCAGTGCGTACAAAAATATAGTCTCTAAAAAAAAAAAAAAATCCCAATATTAATAGGCAGAAATGTACAGCCATACTAAAACCAGGGAGGGAAAAACTTTCCGGTCTCGGTGTCGCTGCTGTCGTCGGAGCGGATAGGTAAGGCACCCCCCACATGCAGACAGGGGACCGGGCTCTACACCACACAAGGCACCAAGGACACCTCACCACGACGGCACTGCATGCATCCATCCTCCCGCCGCAGCCCCTATGTACAACCGCCGCGGGGCTCCCCCGGGCCGGGGCGGGCCGGAGCGAGCCGGAGCGGCGGTTGTACATAGGGGCTGCGGCGGGAGGATGGATGCATGCAG
>NW_024581117.1:14169635-14268566 GCF_017639235.1 Corvus kubaryi
CGAGCCTTTTAGGGCTCGTTCGGGACAATTTTAAAAAGGCTCGGAAAAGCAGAGGAGGTCCCGGGGCCGCCCCGCCAGACCCCGCTCACTTTCTCTGCAGCCCGTAACCGCAAACCGGCGGCGGGTCAGGAAACAGCCGCATTCACGGAATAGAGCTTTCTTAAAGAAAAAATAATTTTAAAAAATAGTTTTTGTTTTTTGGTTTTTTTGGGTTTTTTTTTCTGAATTACGGGTGGAAAGAGCCGCCGAACAGAGCGACTCGGCGGCGCTGCTTTTTTTGGAAAGTGTCTGATCTATATATACCGTCGCGAAAACGGAACCGCCTGCTCCGCCGTCGCTGGGTTGTTATTGTATCGACGGGCACAAGCGAGGACGGGACGGGGAGGGGTGGCAGGGGGACAGGAGTGCCCCCCCGCCGCCCCACCTCGTTCCGTTCTGACCCTACCGCTCCCGCTTTGCTCAGTTCAACCTCTTGCTCCCACAGTTTCCATCCTCAGTAACATTTCCACTCCCGCTTTTGCTTTATTTCTCCATGATCTCCTCCATAACGAGGGTATCAAACCGAAGAGTGCTTAAATTCTGGCTTTTCTTTTTTTTTTTTTTTTTCTCCGAAGTACTAAAAATAACCTCCCTTGTGCCTCCCTTCCCAGGAGAAGCCAATCTTTCATACACTGTTCCCAAGCTTAGAGCTTGCAGCCCCTACATCTTCTTGCTGATGAGGGTGTCAGATGTAATTATTTTTGAAAGCTGTATCCCATGTCACTAATCTCATTACTTGGGGATATTTCATCTCGTGGCTGTTTATTACTGTATTTAGGAAAGCAACTCCCACATATGGTCTGTAGCGTGTGAGGCCCCTTTTCAATAGTCTGCAGTAAAAAAACAATCCATTGACAACCCAAGCAGCAGCAAGACATGGCAACATATGAGAGATACTACAACAGTGCATTGCTGTTCCAAAGCAACAAGCCAGAGAATACATAGGATGGCTAAAAACTCTTCGCTTTCATTTTTAACTGCACATACTAATATTTACAGGTCTAATACATTACAGCCTGTGCCACAGAAGAGGGGTGTGCTCGGGCATCCCTATGGCGCATGGACTTACCTCTGCCTTGGCTCCCAAGCACTGTCACAGTGTCTCCCAAGACCCTCTTTATCCATGCCACACCTCACACCCCAGCTGAGAAAGGCTCTTTCAGCTCCTCCAGTTCACTGCCTTTGGTGATGCTCCAGGTTCACTACTTGTCCAGGCACCACAGAGTCCAGACTAGACAGCAGAGTCCCTGGAAAAGTAAAAGATTTAGGGGCATTTTCTAAGGAATGGTAGGTGTAAACCTAGATATTTGCCTTGATGGGTGATCAGAGAAGTATACACAGTAATTAGTAAATATATAACAGTGTTTTTTAACATAGATTTTTGTTACCAGTCCTTTCTAGCACTTAATGTACAGCCAATACAATTTGACATATGAGATTTAGTTGAAAGCAAGCTTTCAGCAGGATTCTAGATATTTTCATTTAAAAACCCATCTCAATTTAAAAGTTAAATTGTGACAGAGAGACAGGTTCTGGGAAATTTGACTGAGAAGTAGGAACAATTGTATTGTACCTTTCCGTTACAGCTGAGCTATAATTGGTCTAACCGCTACTATGAAAGAACAAAATATTGGAATCTGTTGTGCAGTGGGGTGAGTTACTTTACATGAATTTGAGAAACAGTAACTCTAAGTGCAGTATCCTCCTTACAGCAAAACATTGCAGATAGATTTAGGGCTTATGGATATTCTACATCATCTTCTTGTATTCAAAATACCACATGCCCACTGATGACACTAAATCATAATGCACACAAGAGAAAAGAGAACCAAGGTTTCACACCCCACCTTAATCTCCCCGTGAATCAACTCTAGCTTTGAACTGCCTTGGCTAATTTATGTTCTTCCACTATGGAAAAGGAGTCAATGAAAGACGGACACAAATAAAATTTAATGAACCTCCTTGCTAACTTCACCTGTGGAATATTACTGTAGTTGACTTGGTTGGTTAATTTTAAAAGCCTTCTTAAAAATAGAGTAAATTGTGTCTGATTTCCAGCCTTTCCAGGGACAATCAAATCACTCGACATCTTTCAATGGGGGCTTTGTCTCAATGGCAGCAGGCTCTGGTATGGGGCAACATGGAAACATACTTAATGCTCAGTTTCAGGAAGTTGTTGACAGATGAAACTCAAACGTTTCTGGGCCCTTTTCAGATATCCTTGCTGTATTGCTTTGCCTGTGCTTTGTGCCTTTGATCCCCGTTTGGCTGATTACAGCAGACTCCGAGGGCTGGACTGTCCAGCTTGCACTGACGTCAATGGCCCTTACATGCAGAATATCCTACTGATTTCTGTGCTTCCTATAAACCACTTGGTTTCATATGACAGGCAGATTGTTGGTGCAAATTGCCAAATCCCCACTCACACCAAGAGCCTTGAACACGCATGACATCTTACTGGATGTAGCAGTGATTGAGGAGGGTTCAGAGCTGAAAGGCAGGACTTCTCTCCTATTCCCAACTTCTTTGAAACCAGGCCCCTTTGGATTTATTGTATTTGCTCTTTCAACAAGTTTCTAGCTGACATTGCACTGGGGATTTATTTTCCATTCTCTACCACAAGTACCTGAGACATGAGCTGTAGAAATAAAATTTTCCTTGCTTCCATGCCTAAGTTGAGAGTGGTTGAGGAAGAAAAGGCATCTTATCATCTGTAGAGCTGGCAACACATTTAACCAGCTTAGCATCACACATTTGAGTCATCTCTCCAGGGGGTTACTATGCTTTTGCAGCAAAACTTGCCCGACCTCATGCTAACAGCAGCGATGTTAGTAGGCCTGCTTGGGAAACACAGCCTGCCACTTCCACTCTGCATCCTACTGCTTTCAGGACAGTTAAGGTGGCCCCAGCTCAGCAGGTGCCCTGGGGAGTAGGAACTCACCTGGGAACAGGGAATTGTTTACAGATTGGAGACAAATGACACTGACAACAGCAAAGAATGTCTGTCCTGAGTCTGGGCCAGATTCATATTGGGGTTGGTGAGTTTTTAATGTTTCATGTAAAAGAGAAAATCTTCTCTCCAAAGCTGGATTTCAGAGTTTCCTAAATTTACCCCTTTTCACTGGGGGTAGAAAGATTTGTCATGTCCTTACAGGAAGCAATGCTTGTTTTGGCCAGGGGTGTCTGCTGGATTCCCAGGCTGCAGGCAAAAGCCACTTCCCTTCAGCCTGCCCTGCCTGCCCCTCACAGGCCTGATACAGGCTCTTAGTCTGCACTGGCCAGTTACCAAAACCTGGAATACAGCCAGGGGAACCTGCTGTAAACATGAGCCTACAGAAAACAGCTGGCTGACTGCTGGCATACTAGGGGAAGTGGATGGCTAAGGAGCAGAGAAGGCATCCCAGTCTGCCCTTAATTACAGTACCTTGAAACCACTCTGTGGTTTTCAGCCAAGGCTGCTTGTTGTCTTAGGTTGAATGCCTGTAAATTTGAAATAAGTAAATGACTTTATTGTGAGGACTTGGCTTAGGATAGCAGTAGCAGCATTCTGAAGGGCTATTTAAATGTCAATAACTTTTTCTAATTCGGGCTATAGGAATTAAATAAACCCATGTGGAATCAGCAAACTACTAGTTTAAGTTTGTGTGGCTGTGAACAAGTATGTGTGACAGAGAAAACTTCCAGTCAAATAAAAGCAACAACAGACTTGTTTGCTCAAAATTTATTCTCGTTATTAAACACGTAGACTATTTCCTGGATGTTCCCGTACACGGTTTCTAGCAGATACATTAAATCCGTAATCCTGCTTCCACTCAGCCCATGAGTTCCCCACGGAACACCCGAGGGAACGGATGCTCCCCGCCGCCGTCGGGAGGGGAGTGGGGAGCGTGTGCGGGCTCCACTGCCCTCTCCTGGGGAAAGGCGCTCCCGGGAGCCAGCGAGGACACAGCAGCTGAGCAAAGAGCGATGCGTTGGGCTGAGTTCTGCTGGTGTTTCACCGTGTAACAGCACCCCTAAAGGTTTTCATCACAGTCGTGCTACCTATAGAGCGACTATAGCCCTGTTGAGTCAGAGATCCCGGCCACAGCCTGTGACCCCCACAACCCCAACAATGTCGACAGGGGGATCACGTACTGCAGGGAAGTGTTGAGAGCGAGCCACAGAGGGGCATCCCTGCTGAAAGGCTAAAATATGAGCTCTGCATGCTGCTTGCTGGGGGAACAAAGAAAAAAAAAAGAAAAAAAAAAGAAAAAAAAAGTTGCTTCTCAACTGTGAAAATTACTGGGATACACATGTCATTCATGAGACAAGACTCTCAAAATAATGACGACTTTGTTTCTGAATAGTGATAGTCTGCCTGCAAAGCTTTATTTTCCAGTCCTTTCTTCTGAAACTAGTTTCACTTACCCTTGTATTTCCTGCTCTAACGTGTCTCCTGTGTTTTGTGTAAATACTGCCTTGTCCCATGGCTGGGTCTTTAGTTGAGAGAGAGACTAATTGAGTACATCCCTTCATGATGAAAGTGGCATTCTTCCTTGAAGGACTGAAATAAAAGAAGTATAGCAAGAGTCACATTTTCAGTTCTCTTGGTACCATTACCTACTGTTTGAGTGCTTAGAAAGCCTGTCAGAAGGGTTTCTGGGAATATTCAGTTTATAGGAAACAGTGCCTTCAGAATTGGACATAGCTTTTTATCCTCAGGTGAGAAGTAAGGTCAGGTATAACATCTGTCTCCAGCAAACCAGGAGGGAAAGCAAACCTCTAACACCATTTTCCAAGCAGTCTTCTCTTGAGAAGAGATGCAGAAGAGCTCTGTGGGGTGTTTCCCAGAAACTTCCTATGCCGCCAGGGAAGCTGGAGCCACTTACAGGACTTCCAGATTGCCAAGCACTCATTTGCATTTGCCCTATGTGCCACTTCTCAGAACCTGTTTCCATTTATGTCTCATTTCTCTGTGTTTTTGTCTTAAACAAATCTGTCTTCAGCCTTGAAAGCCCTCAGCTCTTTGCTCTGGGTGAGTCAATCTGTGTGTGGTTCTGGCTTTTCCTTAGTTTTTATCAGCTTTTATTTTCTGCTCCTGAGGGTATGTCTACATGCTCCAGTTTGACCAGAAGACCATCCTGACTAAGAATTCTTTAGGACAAGGGGATTCAGATTAATTTTCAGCAAGGTTACCCAATAGATAGCTTTCTGTCAGGAACTGACAGCAAATTTTATTGGAGCAGAGAATTAAAACAAACAAACAAACAAACACCCACCCTCCACCCCCCCAAGAGATTAAAATAAGCAACATGCTTTGCTTTTAAATTTCTAGGGCCAGATTTTTAGGTGGTATAAGTTAGCTTGAGTTTTCTGATCATGTAACCCCTAAAATCTGAGTGAGCAAAAAAAAACTGGACATGATTTTATTTACAGTTTGGTTATTTTCAAGGCTAAAACTCCAGGTTCTCCTGAGGGTGGGCATTGTCCTTTTCATCGTATATTTGGGCTGCTTCCACCTGTTTTGCAGGAGTTTGTTGATATCTTTGATTTGTTTTCTCTGCTGTGATATATTGTGCTTGTTCTTTCACCTCCCTTCTCATTCATGTCTCTCTCTCTCTACTCCGTTGTCCAGCCTTTCAGCTGTCTTTTCCCTCTTCCCCCTCCTGTCTTTCCTCTTCCTTGGTAGTTCCTTTTCCTTCCCCCTTATCTCAGCAATTGCTGCCAACATCTATATTTGGAATAGAGTGGGAACAAGCTATTCTTGTGAATTTACTTTGAAATAGCTGATAGGAGCAGATGATTTTCTTTGAACAAATAGAGGATACATCAAGAAGACAGGGTAGTAAAGTCAAAACAACATCATTAGGGAATACCTGCCCAGCAGGTTCATTTTTCCCAACTCCCAGGATAACTTAATCAGCTGTTAGTTCTTGTTTGCTCTGTTTTAGCTTTAAATCCTCCTTTTGTGCATAGTTCCTCTCTCCAGGTTAGTAACCTGAGGTGCTAACAGAGGCCTGGCTCATCACCACAGTGTTTGGGCACTCACACATCAAGGGGAATGTCTGCTACCTAAAATCTCAGATGCCAAAATTAGATGAACCAGGATATATATTTGTTTAATACCTGAACTCAATGCCATTGCATCTCCAGGTGTAGTCACAGGGTACTGTTATAGAGTTCCACTTATGTGGGCTAGCACAGAAATATGCTGGGAGGAAATATTTCCTATCAAGCAATATGATTTCTCCATGTCTTCTCACATTAAGTCCTTCTCATCGCCAACTGTTCCTCATCCCCCCTTCCATTAAACTGCTGTAAGCAACACATTAACAAAGCCAGTGAGAAACAGAGCTACCCGAACAGGAGAGCACAGAGTGTGTTTCTTCCTATCTCCCATATTTCTGTGTTTATACAATTAACTCCCACACTGGCAAATCAAACAAGAAATTAGGCCAAGTAAGAAATTCAGCATCATGGCTTAGCATTTGTGCCTGTGCCATAGGAAGACTCAAGTCTATTTGTCTACTCCCATATGAAGCTGGTCCTGTTAAAACTCTACTGCTGTAACATGGTTGTGTGTGAAACAGCTTCATACAGGGGAAGATACATGAAATTACATGCAGAAAGGTGCCAAGACAAGATCTTTCCTTACAAGTTAAACATTCAAAGGAGGGATAGCTACTAAATGTTAGACGAGAAACTAGAAGGAAGTAATTCTTCTACCCATTGATGACTTCCTGGCATTTTATAAATGTTCCAGCTAACAGAAATGGTCATGCTGACATGGTCCTTCAACAGTTGTGTCTGCAATTATTGTTATTAAGCTCTGTTTGCCTACAGAATGCAAGTCAATACCAGTATCTTAGGAAGGGTAAGGCTGACAGAGCTCTAATGCTTTTCTATCAGACTAATATAAAAACAGATCAGTCTTCAAGCAAGCAGATTCTTTTCCATGTTCACACTACTACTACTGCCACCACACTGCAGATCTTGAATGTGCAGTGTAGATCAATAACAAACAGAGCCTAAGCAAAGGGAAAAATGAATGACCCAGGCTAAGAAGCGGCATCTACTTTCAGCACTAGCAGTAATTTCCAGGACAGATTGCCAAGTGTCTCCAGGCTTCTGTCCCTTAAAACTGAGCACAAGGGAATTTGGTGCATGCAGACATAACAATATAATAACATTTCATACTGAATTAAGAGCACGTGCAATGGTTACGTGCATTTCATCAGTATCAGGTGACTTTTTGTAATTTTGTGCTGCCATGGAAAGGACATATATTTTATTTATATGTTCCCAACCCGTGGACAACAGACAAATAAACTTTGGCATATTTAGAGAGCACTAAAAATGGTGAACTCCAAGTACCCTCCCCTGTTACCTCTCATCCCCTGTCCCATCCCCACCATGCTGGCAACTTGCAGCTTTCTTCTCAGTCCCCTTGATTCCACATGCTCTGTGCAGCTGAATAACAACTGCAAACAGCATCTGAAAAATAATCTTTAATTTAAGGCTCACAGGGCATTAAGGGCACAGACCTGGGCCAGTTTACTGAAGAGGTAGCTAGCCCACAGCTGTATGGCCACAAACAAGTCTGCATTCACCAGCCCAGGGACCAGAAACTGCTTCCCAGGCTCTCAGGAGTGCCAACATGTCTTTGATTTTTATTATTGAGTAGGTACAGATGTGACTAAGGCTTGGTTGTACCTGAGCCATAAGTAAACTCCACTGAGATGTGCAAAGTATGTTTTCCCCAATCTTCCTGGTCTGGACAAGCTGAGAAAATGAGCATTTGTTGAGTCTTTCTACCACCATTCAGAATGGAGGAAATTTTTCTGCCCAGAAAGTACAAAAGAGTACTGGAGTCCATGCCCATGGTGTATGATGTGCTGGATTCAGTCCTCTTTTCTGCCTAAAAGCAGCTGAGCCCATTTCTTTCGCCTTATTGGATAGCACCCAAGCACATGTTTCAGAGTCGCTCTGGGGGCTCCCTGTGTCTTTATGATTCAGGCTTTGGGCTTTATGTGAAGTGAGCCAGCTGGGCTGTCTCCATATTGGGGGTCAGGGTACCTGCCTGGAGAAGAGCCGAGATCCAATAGGAAGACAGAGCTTGTGTCCAAACTTCTGCACTCTAGTGTCGTGCAGGTCATGAGGAGCTGACAGGCTGTGCATCTGTAGAAGGGTGAATGAGAAAACCCTAAGTGCTGCATTACAAATGTTGATCTGCAGTTAAAACCACAACCTGCAAGTACTTTCCAGGCATCCAAAGATGGACAGTCACTGTTGCCATACTCCCCCACAAAGGACATGGGAAAAGAAGGTATGAAGAAAGAGCTGCACCACACAGATGATGTTTTTCACCTTAACTCATAAGAGATATCAAGGACCAGGAAGTATTCACCCTGGGATGCACAATAGAAACTCCTTAAAGCTAGGCTGAGTAATCATAGAATCATGGAATCAAAGAATCAACTAGGTTGGAAGAGACCTTGGAGATGATCAAGTCCAACCTGTAATCATAAGCTATGATCATAATCAAACTCCATGCCGTGATTCAGGACAGCGCTTGTGCCGGAGCACATGAAAAACAACCATCTCTGCCACATGCCTGGACAGCCTGACCGGGCTGCCGTGGACTTTGCAGACTTTCTGATAAGCACAATTATTGAAACACAATTTAAAGTTGACAACATGTCTAAAAACACACACAATGTCAGAGGAGGAATGAAATGTTGCTTCCCCCTCTCTTCCCCAATCTCATTACAGGCTAAGGAAAAATAATGTATGGAGAATAATACTTCACCATCTAAAGAGTTTTACTGGTTTCTAAATCTAGTGAAGAGTCATTGTATATTTTGACAGAAAAATGGATCAAAATAATAAAGTGAATACAAAATTATATTGCTGTCAATAATTTAATTTACACAAAATAGCACTGTGACATGGTAATTGTTATATATGATGCAGCATTCAGTATAATATTTGGAGAATGCATTATAGAAAGTCAACATTTAACTACTAAAATCAACTTACATAATCAAAGCTGTCAGAGAATCTTTACAGTTTTATATTAATTTGAATGTAATTTACTATAGAGGTGTCATTCTTAGAGGTGCTTACAATAGTTAATGATCTCTGCATTTCCATTATAAAATCCTATTTTCAAAGGTTTATAACTTGGTCTTAAGAACTCTCAGCCCTCCGGCACATTTTTCTTTTCCTTATAAAAACTATGTTAGACAATTTAAACTTTTCTCTCAGAGCAGATAGTGTGGTTGCTTTCCAGATTCATTTTGAGGATTTGCTAATTTGCTGCCTGCCACCCAGGGATTTCAGAAAAAAAAGGGTTCTTCACAGAAGAAGTCATTACAGTTACATTTTCTTCTTCCATTTTCCTGAGCATGTTATGCCTCAGACCATTTTTCTTGCTAAAGTGTCTAAGTATCTTCCAATATCCAAACCTTCTCCATCATTCCTTCCCTCTTTCCTATTTTGTTGCCACAAAGCTTTCTTCCAGGTCCTTCTCCTCATCTCAGACTTTGACTGCTGGCTCTGTTCTGTGTCTTCTCACAGATGTCCACATTTATGCAACTGCTACTTCCACCACATCCATCAGTCCATGGGCTCTCCTGGCTGCACAGTTACTCAGCCTCACACCTTTTTTCAAGCTGCAACCCTGATTCACTTTTCCAACTCATTAGAAGTCCAACAGTTGGTTTTGCTCTAGCGAGTACCTTTCTCTCCCTAATCTTTCAAGCTTGATTCCTATCAGACACTAGCCATCAACCCACCCAGGCCTGCTGTGTTGGTCGCTTGGTGGTTTCCAGTTTGCCAGCCACAGGAACTACGCAGCCCTGAGGCATTAAAGCTATTTCCCCCTGCCCCAGGCTTTCTGCCCAGGACACTGCAAATTGTCCACAAATAGCTTGTACAGGTCATTTCCAAAACCAGAATTTGAAAGGCAAATTGGCAACACAAAGCTATTATCCATAGTAAAACTAAAACAAATAATTACCTTACTTTGGTAGACCTGCTCCAGTTCATGGGTCTAGTTTTCTCAAATCCTGCTCAAATTCACTTATTTTTCATCCATGTCACCTAGCTGTCATAGATCCCCTGGCTTTCTGTAACCTCAGTGTTATTAGACCAGACGTGTTTGAGCCAACACACACAACTGCATCTAAAATCTGAATTATTATTGCCATGTAAACATTTAGATTTACACAGAAGTAGTTCTGTCACTTATCCAGGATCTCTTTATTTTTTCTGCAAGAAGAAGAGCTTTTTAAAATATTTGGGATGCTCTATTCTAGCTATTCAGTCTTTTTACGGCGACTTTTGTCCATTGTCAACACTTAGCCAAAACACTTTCCTTCCCTTTCTCCATCATTGTCATTTCCCTGTTTGAAAACAATGACTGTATTACTTTCTAATAATTCAGTGATGTCACAAATCAGATAGGAATCTCCTTTCAATTACACACACTGAGAACAAGATTTGCAGTTTCAGACAAAAAAAAAAAATCTGTTGCTTATCTATCACATTACTGGAGGTGGAAAGAGGAACTATTTCATAGACGTCATATTGTGATGATGGACTTGATTCAAGGAAAATGTGCTCATATTTTGACTGGATAGCACTGGTGACTGACTCAGCAAGATAGTTTAACTCTGTAACTAGGACAGATAACAATGAGAAAGACAACCCTGGGAGTATTCTGCTTGATCCTTCAGATTCATAATTTAGTGATATAAAGAAACTCTTGAAATCACTTCTATTTTTCCCAGTGGATATCCAGCTGGACACAAGCAAAATAAGTGTCTGAATAAATTATATTTTATAGAGGCATTTGACACACTTCAGATTTCTATTCTGGTTTAACCTAAAAGACTGCGTATCGCACGGACTACTGGCTGAAAGCTCCAGATATTATTTCATCACTCTTTGTGCTGAGAAAACAGAACTGGAAGATGAAACTTTAATACTGTCAGAAAAGTCAGCGGCTGTATGGTTCTCATCTCCCGCGGAATGAATGGGACCTGACAAGCACAGGAGCTTAGAGGATGATCTTCCAGACTGGATGATAATTCTTCCATTTTCACTGTCCCTCAGAAGAATCTACCAAACTGGTTTATCTCCATTCAATATTTTTACTCCTTGAATCTCAATGAAGAGGTTTTCCTCTGATGTAGGTAGTGCTGTTACCAAATGCCCGCTCTCCCGAGGTTGACGCCCACTTCATTCAAGTATTCCTAGTGCAGCAGGGATGTTAGTGGCTACTGGCTTGCAGCCAACATCCCACACATTTCCTCCGCAGCAAAAATGCCTTAATTCTGACCCACTGCCTTTCAAGTAGATAGTGAAAAAAAATCAGTCACAAAGAGCTTTGCTTTTATCTGTATTTCTCCTTCAGAAAGATCTGAAAAAAACATCAGACGTTGTTCTTTTCTTTTTCAAGGTCCACGGTCAGCAAGGGTGAGGCTTGGTGCTGCTGTTAGAGCTTGAGCCCCAAAAGAAGCTAAAGGCACTCAGAGTGTGTTTCTAGATTTGGGTAAAGGAGTTTTAAGCAGGGTAACTGCCAAGGGGGTGGATCAGTGCCTGCCGTTGCACCAGAGGCTGCATCCAGCACCTCTCCTGCTCAGCAGCTCTCCTTAACACCATTCCTTCTGAAACTGTCACCTACTGTGGGAGCTTGTGTTTCTCAGGCAGGGCACTGAAAAAAGATGAGAAGGGACAGTAATTTTTGGCTCCCAGCTGAAGTTTTCCATCCTCAGCACAGATAGGAAGAGCACTGCTGACCTTACGTGAAGCTGCAGGCAGTGTGTGCCGAGCTCGGCATGTGAATGGGAAAGAGGAACCTGTACTTGCTCACAAACCGGGCATGCTGCAGGCCTGGCACAGCCACCACCAGTGGCTTTGGGATGGGACCAATTATGCAACACACGCTCATTCTTAGACCCACAAAAGCCAAACACAGACATGGTTTTAAGAAGACTAGTGCATGGAAAATGGGATATAGTGAAACGAAGCTGTCCATTTCATATCTCCATTGTACATAATCCAAAGGGAAAACAACAAAAACGGGTCTTACATTTGAGAATCTGGCCAAGCAGAGGTGAGGAGAGGCACAGCAATGCTCACAGGGGCATGTGAAGTCCAAAATTACAACACGAGGAGCGCTGGAATCAGAAAGCAGGGAAAAAAAGGTTGGCAAACCATTGAGTTCATTTCCAATGGTGTTGGCAGGATGTAAGAAAGATAAACTACTGTCCAAGTTAATGTTATGTAGTGAGAAATATCTGAGGGAAGACATTAAGAAATAGATATAAATCAAAAAGGTATCAGGAAAGAAAACTCCAAAGACAACTACAATCTGGAAAAAATCACCAAGTGGAAGGCAGATGGCCAAATCTTGTGATACAGATAGAAAGATAATCTACTTCATTCAGAAGAACAAGAAAGCCTGGCTGGCTAGAAATAAGAGAGATAATTAAATGGAAAGAAAGGAATTAATTAAAGAAATAATTAACGCTGACCTTGCATAAATAAAAAGTTTCAAAGTTTGCACACAAGCTAATTTGAGGAGCAGGATGACAAGAAGTATGGAGACAATTAAAATATTCACTCCTCTATACTAGGGATAATGGTAGAAACTGAATGGAGATAAAATGTATTTGGTACTGTTCCAGCTGATTATGATGTTGGAAAAATAACATGGAAACTGATGTGGCAATATACTGAATTTAAGGAGAATTGCAAAATGTACAGATGAACTCAAGGAACAAAACTAAAACAGTAAAATGAGCATAGGTTAAAACACAAGCTGCAGAAAACTGACAGCGGGAATGATTTCAGAAAAAAACTAGTATAGGTAAATTGCATAAAACAGAGGAAAGGCTGGCAGCCATCATTGCCATGACACTTGCATTACATCTCACTTCCAAATGCAGAGTCCAATTTGGGAGAAGGCAAGAAGCAGAATATGCTCTTTAAAGGGGGAAAAAAAGGCTTCTTTCTTTTGTAAGTTCCTGTGTCAGTAGCCATTTTATGGGGCTGCCAATCATGGCAAATCAACTGAAAAGCCAGATCATTTTCTAAAGCATCTACCTTCCTAGAGAAAGATTTTCAAGTTGACTGTATACAATCCAGCTGCTGCTTTTAATCTTTCCCTGACAACAGTAGTTGTTTTATTACTTTGACAGTCATTTTTAGCCCATGAATGGTACCACAGTCCTTGTAAGATAGGAAAACTCTTTTGATCTACAATTTCATAAGGTTTAGCAATGGACAAAGGATTTTTCCGGTATACTTGATCACACACTTGCTGAAGTTTAGGCCTAGAGCCAATAAAAAAATGCACTGAGCTACCCTTTTGGATACAAAAATCCTTTTTGATGAATAATGACTGCCAGGAAAAAAAAAAACTTATTATAAAAATACGGCCTATTAATAGAAAATTTAAAACCAGGTTACTCCTGAAATAACTTTGATACATTGCCACAATCACTTTTAACTGCCATACTGTTTTAATATAGTATGATCTATAGGATAGAAAATATGGGTGCAAGATAGGTGTAAGTGCAAAAAAGGAAGGTGTTTCAAGCTGCCTATAATAGCTAAGAGAAACTGGGAGAAAATGGAAGCAGACAGAGTAGTTTTCCAGCATAATGACTTGTTCTCTGCTCTACAAGTAAGAGCTGTATATTTTGTGCAGTCTGGAATACTGTATAAACTCTAAAATAAAATGTATTTCCAAACAAAAATAGAAAGCTATTCAACAAACATTCAGAGTGAAAAAGCAATTGAAAATTTAAAAATCTGTAATTTTTATTAGTACAGGCTGCAGTACTTTGAGCACTTACACATGTGTTAAACTTCTCACACATGTGCATCCCATTTTCTTGTCCTATTCCCATTGGAACCCATTCTGCTTTTCCTTATGTATAAGAAATTAAAACAAAAAAGCCTTTCTGATATTCAAGTGTAGGGACAGTGTTTCCAGGAGAGCTATCAATTTAGCAGCAGTCAGCTGAATACGTAGCTACCTGTGGGGAATATTTAGATAAGGTGCTGCACTGAAGTCTAACTTCTTTCAGTTCTTTCCTTCGAAAATTCCATGTCCATTGGCATAGGCAATTTCCATAAAGACATTCCTCTGTAAAAATCCACACTACACTTAAAGAGTAAAAAGAAACAATTCTCTTTTTTGCTGGGTGCAGTTAGAAATCAGTCATCTTGATACTTAGATTGATTGGAAGAAAATTAAGGAGAATTCAAGGATAAACAGGAGTTACTCTTCCACTCCCTGCACTGCTCAATTGTTGGCATCTATAGTATTTCTTAAATAAGTATATTTCAGTTGATAAAAACATTGGATTTCATACCTTTTGCTAGTCAGCTTCTGTTTACAATCCCTTGAAATTTCCACAGGATTCCCCAAACTCACATTTTCTGGCAAAATACCAGCCTGACTCCTACAGTCTAACATTCAAAACAGAAATACTTCAGTATTTTCCGATAAACCACTTAATTTGGTTTCATGACATTTTTAAACAAAATACTGAGATGCCTCTGTGCAATTATTTAAAAACACATAAGTTCTCCACAATCAGCTAAAACTGACCCCAGTGTCACTGACCTCAAGAAATCAGCTCTCAGTGCAAGCAGAGAGCTTCACTTCTGTTTTTCTAGTTTGCCAGATCTCCAAATGAAAGACTCTTTAAATGGTTAGAATGGTTATCTTTGCTCCAAACACTTAAAGTTGCATTTTCAACCCCACTGTTTTGGAATAACGCACAGCTCTGAGCTTTTCATATGCAAGACTTTTCTTTCCATTCTTTCCTTCAGATTAGGAAAACTCAGAGGAAAGAATTTGGCCACCGTTGTTTGCTGATTATGTTAAGAAGTGCCTACAGTACATCAACCTCTTGCATCAGACCATGTTTGGAATTACAACTTTCTCAGCATTTGCTCCCTCAGTCTTGAGTCACTGAATTATTCCCAGCCATTATCAGTTCTTGGACTTTCCCTTTGAGACCTCAGTCCACTACAGTGGGAAAGATAGACTTACTGCAGGAAACATGGCCATGTGTTTCTTCATCCTTCCTGCCACATCTTGCAAAATGCTTAAGACATTGTTCGACAAAAATGAATGAAAATTTGAAAGCACGAGCAGAGCTGTGCTCTGATAATCCATGCAAACTCCAGTTCATGTGGGTGTCATCTTTGAGTACTGTAAATAACTAAGAGGAGGTCTGGCTCCAAGCCCTACTGAAGGCAGGAGCAGTTCCCCCCCTCAACTTAAGATGCACGTGTTGACCGCTCCCAGCACAGCAACGCCTGGGGAGTTTCTGCTGCCCTAGACTGCCACGGTGCAGCTGACAAGTAGATCATTGCAAGTACAAGGCAGCAGCTCTACAAGCCTGCAAGAACTTTGTGCAAATGGGACTGGTTATGGTTCAGGGGGCACAGACTACCCCAGCAGGACCATTTTGTTGTCTGTAATCATGTTTATTTAACTGATGATCTATGTCTGCAAAAGCATCAACTTGACAACAAATTATTCATCAAAAACCTAGCTCCATGCTTTCCAACTCTGGCTTTCAGGATATTTTGTCTAATAAATTTGAAGTAGACATGAATAAACAAACATGGCATTATACGAAGCTCGTTAATTATGCATCAAGATACATGATGTTAGAAGTACACACAATCCTGGGAGCTCACGGAAGATGAGTGTGAAAAAAGCAAAGATTATTATCTACATGATCAGAAACCTCAATTTGTTTTAGCTTCATCTGTTTTGGATGTTTTGACTGAAAATAGTATTAATAATTTCCAAGTTGTGGCCGACTGATTGAAAATATGACATCTCCATCTGATATTTCTGCATTCTGCACAATGTACCTAAGAACAATCAGACTGAAGTCTTTCTACTGCAGTGTTCTGTCTCTGTTCATTTGTAAGATACAGCTATTCCCTCATCATTCTGTGTGGGGCCAGAGAAACACTAAAGAGCTTTTTGCCTTGGAAAAGGAAGAAAGAAAGAATGAAAGAAAAAAAGGAAGTTTCCTTCTCAACAGCAAATAAAGGACCCAATCTCTTGGCATCAACTCACTGACTCAGGTCATCTCTTGGAGAAGGAGACAAATGTTGCCTTCTGAATTACAGTCCCAGTACAAGCTTTTCTGCTCAGCAAAGCAAATCAGAAACATAAGGCCCCCATCAGCAGAAGCAGCTTTTCCAGGAACAGAATAGTGACTGGGAAATCATCTGATTCCTAGACAACCAGCATTTCAGCCATCAGCCCCAAGACAAAAGGAAGGGGGAGGCCAAGGTCTGGCACAAAGCTGTGCTCATAAGGACCCTGATGCAAAACCTTTTCCAGGCACTTGCAGGACAGTACCTGCTTTCATTCAGGTTCAGCACTCTTACAACTCCTCACCTTCCTCCTTGATGTGAGGGCAACCTCTGCAGCAAGCACATTCCCACACCTCTTTCTGGGGAGGAAGGATGCTTGTTTTCTCCTGGCTTCAGTGTCTGAAGTATCTGCCAATATTCAGCACTGCTGTACCAAGAGGTCTGTTGCAAAATGCAGGTCGGTGTTCTCTCAGTTTCCTGATAATTCAAGAAAGAAATTGTACTGATGAAAAAAAAGGTTTAAACAACCAAATAATGACTTGCATAGAAAACAACACCCTTCTGCCTCAATTCTCTGACATTTTTCCAGCAATCAGTCCTGGACAGGGTGTTGCAGCATCATTCCAACATTTGGCATGAGCATTGTCAATTGCCCTTCCTCCCAGTTCCCATCTTTTCCCTCAAATCAGAAACTGCTTTGTATTTCTGGAGACAAGGAAGCATCCTCTTCTGTATGTATACGAGGAAAAGAATGAAGAATCAAAAATACATCTAGCATTTGTATAGGTTATACATACATACACGCACACACATATATAATTTGTATGGATCTAGCTTCTTATCCAAAATTTCTTACATGTAAATAAGAGAGCATTTGGATTGTGGTTTGGGGCAGGTGGTTTCTCATGCAGACATATGAGGCTGCATTACAGCTACAAATGTTTCTTTTGAGCACTTAACACTGTGATAGTATGAAAGTGTCCGTGCAAGCCTTTTACAGGTGTTGTTCTTAAGCATTGAGTTAGTTTATTAGTGTTGCTAAGCAAAATGGACTGAAACAGTATCACCTCTGTTAAACCGCATCCATTTTCTATGAGCAGTTTGGTAAACAGAGAAAACTATTGTCCCTGATAAACTGAGTATCAATATGAAGCAAAGCCAAGTGTTCAGAAAATTTTCAGCAAATGAGGTAATATTGTGACACATGTTAAGACCTCTTAGAAAGGAGAATATATATATTGCTAACAAGCTTCCAAAGCAAGCTGGATATGTTGGGCTGATGGTTTTTTTTCATCAATAAATTGTGGAGGAAATTGCAGAATTGATATTAATCTTGCCCTTTGACACCTCTTGCTGTGAGATTTCATTTCACAAATCTTCCTTGAAAGCAGAGGTTTTAAAGAACCGGAATGACCTGGATCCCCAGCAGTGAAAGGTGAAGTGGGCTGTATTTGGAATCACCTTTGCAGAAAGGAAACACCTCAATAAATGCTCTGCGTGACCAATTCTGACAGAGGGTTGCATGTCTGCCAATGCAACCTACATTTTTTACGCTAGTACAAGTCAGAATAAATATTATCTCCACTCCTGTGAAAGACCTTTGATAAAGCAGAATTGGCCTGGTTGATTAGGAGTATGTGTCAAACACAGATAATGGGGGAATCCCTTTCAGCAGCAGCACAGCACCTCAGCAACCATAACAAGGCCAATTTAATGAGTCTTCTGTTTTACAAGAGATATTAATTGCAGTCCTGTCACATAAGGTACAATTCAAGACAAAATACGTAAAACGGGGAGAAATTGGATTTCATTCAATTTTTGTCACAATCATAAATTTTCTTGCAGGACCGTGAATCTTACCACTACTGATCTGAATACCCCGGGTGGCTGACTCACTGCAGTAGAACAACATGCATTGTTATGAGGTCTGTTGAACACTGGAAGAATGTTAGGTTTTCTGTTGAATCTTTCTACCACTATGATTTTTATTCTACTCTATGCAGTTTTTGTTTGCTTGTTTTTTCTAAAGACACAAAAAAAAAGGCACCCGATCCTGCGTATCCACCAACAGGGATGCTTCCTCATCTCTCACCATTGCTATCGAGATTTTATAAATAGTTCTGCAAATGTCCCATTTGATACTTCCTTAGGGATGCTCCTAGGCTTACAGATAAACATCCATCCAAGGGTTGTGCTGGACTGATGTACAAATCATCTTCATGCAAGTAAATCAGAATTCCCAGTTCAGTGCTTCAACAGTTGTATCTCCATTCTATTAGTTGTCATAATTGACCAGGTGTTCTCTGTTTGTGCATTATATAAACTTTGTATTGCCAATGCAAGTGCTCTCAGGTCAGGCTCCTTCGGTCAAGGGAGAAGGTGGACCTGCCAGACACTGGATGCTGCTGCATGGCAGCAAGGATGCTCTGCCACGCTGCATGCTCACCTGAGTCAGAGCAGCTGCAGGCTGACCCCCTGGGTGTGGCACGTGCTGAACAGTGGGTACTGCCTGCACATGCATTGTGGCACTGAACGGGTCTCAGCCACCAACCTGCCCATCTTCATGTATTGAGGATTTCCCATTAAAATTAATTCTAACAAATACATTGTCACTTTCATATATGCAATGTGCTCCTGAACCAGATCTAGGTTGTCTTCTAACAGTGAATACCTTTGTGATGAAACACTGGCTGCGAAGTTCCAACTGCAGTATATTCCACCGTAAATATTCCCAAATTATATCAAAATGGGAGAGAGCTAGAGAAATTTAATTCTTACTCCTAATCCCAGCATCAGGCTAGAATAGTTCAGTTTGTTTAAAGATACTGCAACAGCATCTTTGTGGACAAATTTGTTGCTAAAGGGCTGAACCTTAAAGCTGTTCATAATCCTAAACCTCTTGTCCTGACAGTGCCAAGAACCCCAAAACCATAATATGTACCACCTGTAAATATACCTTGGTCATCAAAAGGTTGATTTTCTTCTCATGACTGAGAAGGAAATAGGTGGGGAAAAAAGCATAAATATTTTGGGAATATTTAGCATTTATATAGGTCTTTACATGCCAGTCTGAGAGATTACCTCTGACTGTTTAGGACATGATAAAAACACAGAGTCTAAAGCTGCTTGCTGATGAAATTCAGGCAAGCCTAGGCTCACCAGCAGAGTGGTTACCTTAAGGGACTTCGGGTGATGCATCAGGCAGCTTGTAATAAAACCTTCCTTTCAAACATTGGTGCTAGCAGTAAGGTTCAATATTTTCTGCACAAAGCCTGCATATTCAGGAAACACGGAACTGAAATTCAGCCAGCCACACACATCCCCCAGAACTGAAAGTATGGTCTGTCAGCCAAATGACACAAAACACTGAAATACAACTTTAAAAGTCTGGTCTTACTCAGCAAAATATTTGCATGCTTTTGGACACATCTCCAAATGACAGCATTTGCTAAATGCCATCCTGAAGAAGTGAGGCCTCATTTGGTCTAAAGATGCAAGTAATGTGCTACTGGATTCTCAGAATAATACAGGAGTCCCAATTCATATTTTAAAAGTCCCAGCTAGAGATTATCTGCATTTCAGGAACCTCAATAACATTACAAATCCTGTCCAAGGAGCTTAATTTGTTTCTGAAAAGAGGGGCTTTAAAGATTATAAGTATACAATTGACAGTACAGAACCTCAGCATATAATCCAGTACCTGTTGGGCCAGAAAACAAGTCTGACACCAGAATGAGCAGCTTTTTGCTGCTTGTATGGAAATACTGAGATCATTCCAGGTGACCCTGAGCAAAGATAAAAGGACCAATGGAGTTTTTGTAGGCACTGTTTTCTGATTGTAAGAAATAACCAAAATACACAGATGTGAGAACATTAACTGGTAAAATTATTGAATAATCATGATTTGGGGGGTTTTGTTGCTGTTTTTAAAGATTTTCATTAATAACAAATATTGATATGGTAGGATGGTGCAATATATCATTTCATACTGTGCACCCTGAAATATCCTGAGATTATTCAGTTCATCTTTCTGAAAATTACATATAAGCTACTTAATTAAATACAGGAAGTTCTCTTCTAGCAACCCCCTTCCACATTCTGAACATGAAAGCGTACACTAGAATATTGATAGTCCATTCAATACTTTAATGTTGGAAAACATTAGTTTTCAGTAATTACGGGGACTCATCAAGAAAAAAGAAAAGAATGACTGTATGAGCTAATTTTTATTCTCTTTTGTACTGTCACATCGTGAGGAAATAAGAGCCTCACGTATGTGAAAGCAGCATTTGCTCCCTCTTGCAGGGAGATCACTTACCCCTCGAGCTGGGATGGGCTCTTTGCTGTGACCTTTGTGAAGCCGCCCCCGCTGCCCCGCAGTTAACACGTTCTGAAGACCCTCCTTTGTCTCTGTGCCTCTGGTCACATACTAGCAACGGGCTCTGCTACACTGGAATTAATTAAACAAACTGCTCCAAGCTTTAATCTTTTATACAGCAGCCAGTGCAACAGAAACTATCTCATGAGTCCCATATTTGTACACATCCAGCAGACAAAATACATATGTGACATACTGCCTTCATTGTGATCTAAATGCCAATTGATATTTTCACCCTGTTCCATGATAGCTGCTTCCTAAACCAACCAACCATGAGTAAGTAATAGCAAGGACAGATCTGTCCTCTTAGATTGAAATTCAAAGATCATGATAAAACCTAGAAGTATGCAGAAAACAAGTCTCTCAGTATAAAGAAAATCTAAATTTCAAAATCACCAGCACAGAACTGCCAGACAAACATCTAGACTTCACCAGATCAGCGTAAAAATGCCACAAAGTGGTGTCCCCCATTCCACAACCTGGGCAAGAAATGTGAGATGGTGTCAAATGAATCCTAGCATTGTTGTATGGGTTTTCCAGGACATCTGAAACCCCTCAGGTGAGCACGTAACTGACATCCTATTGGCCCTTCAGTTTGCTCTCCCTGCATGGCACCAGCCCTTTGGGACTCTACAAACAGCAAAAACTCACAGGAGCACCTGATGCAAGGTGGCAGCTACAGTGGTGGTTTATACACTCCAGCCTTCTGGCAAACATTTCCAGTTCTTAGTTCAGGCCAAACCCTTCCTTCCTTTCTAAAGTAAGAGGTTAGTGTCCAGGTCAGCAGTGAAGAGCAGCTCTGGTCCCCTGGGGTATGAGATTTCACATGAGTTGGGAGCGAGCATAAAAAGTGTTAGTGAGTCTCCTCTCGGCTACCATTCAAGGAAGGTGCTTGTTATTACCAGAGAAATTAGAATACTTTAAGCCCATTAAGTATTTAAAATGCAACTACTTCAAAAAGACAAGCTACAACTGAAGTTTTCAGCAGTGGCTTTCAGAACCCCACCCTCAGCAAAGCAGAAAGAATAGAAATGGGAGCTCAGCATTTCTCACAAAATAGGGCTATGTAAAACCCCCAGGCCAAAAATACTCTTCAGAGATCCTCAGAGAACATAAAAGATCAAAACTTCAACCTCAGCCCTGTGTATCTGAATTGCTAATAGATGCTCAGTACTGTCTCCATCTGCAGCATCACACAACAAGGATTAGAGGTAATCATGTTTTTAAGGAAAGGGAGTGTTTCACACTGCCAGAAGCATCTTCAAACTCAGACTCAGAATTATGATGTAGCATTTTCTCTCTTGCCCTGAACAAGGTTTTTCAATCACCAGTTTATGAACAGCTGCACCAATACTGAGCTCTTCTTATGTGCTAAACAACACTGCGACATTGCAAAACTACAAAGGCTTGTCCTGTCCATTTAACCAGTGTGTCACATGGAGACAAAGCATAATGCAGCCCTGTGAAAAGTCCACCCACAAACTTCATTTCACACTATAGAATGAGGCACTCGAGTTCTCTGTCTTCCTTCTCTCACATGAGTTCACATGACAGCAACTTAAATATTTTGGAGACTCAAGAATATAGCCTTTCAAAAAGTTACCTGCTTTAAAAAAGTAGTAATAAAAGATATTTTGGTAGCTACCTTACTATTTCTTTCTTGTTCAAAACCTTTGTATTCAGTTTGTTTTAAAATGTAAATCAGTACTGAACAATAGTGTAGTTGTCATTGAAGAGAAAAGCCGTATCATCTTATTAAAACCGAACACTATAGAATCAGAATCCACAGCACTTTGAAGTAAAATGCTTTCACTAGAAAGATAAATTTTTTCATTAATGAAACATAGTACCCTAAATTGCAAGATAAAGTTTAAAAAACACTGCAGTGCTTGTTACCAAATAGGAGATATTTATTTTATCAATTAAACCCATAACAAAACTCTCATTATACTGACACAGCAGTACCAAAAAGGACAACACCCCTTCCTGCATGCACGCATACAAACACACACTCCTTTTACCCAAAGCTGGCAGAACAGCCACACAGTTCCAAAGAGAGGGGGCAAAGGAGCAACAAATCCAAATATCAACTGTCAGAAAAAGACATTCCTCAGCAAAGCTGTATTTGGTAGACAGTGTCATGTTGTTAACATGCTGTGTTCATGGAACTACCCAACCACATCATAAAAAGAAATTAAAAGGAAGGGGTAGTGAAGAAGCTTTAAAACTATTGTTTTAGGAGTCTATTTCCCATAAGCATAGATGTAGGAAATAGTGGGGACTGTAGTAAAGAGATCAAATATTCTTGGAAGAAGTTCTTTATATAAACAATTGAATCATTCCTATTTGGTTTTATACAGATTATATAAGCCCCAAAATAACCCTTTTAAGTATTTAATTTCATAACTAATTAATTCTCTGCAGTGGGGAACTACAACAAACTTGGAACAATTTTCTTAAATGAAGACAGCTGATCGCTCAGGTTTCCCAACACTGCTCATCCTCAGCCTTTCTGAGGATTCAGTGACAAACTGCCCCACTGATGTCCCCATGCAGCAGTCTCAGCAAGGTAAACCACCTGCATTTACCTTGAAAAAATAGAAACTATCCTTCTGCCAGGCAAAAGGAGGCCAATAGCCTTATGGCAAAACAGCATACCAGCAATTAGTAAGGTCCTGTAACACACACCTGCCATAAACTCAAAGTGCTAGCAGGGTCGATTCAAGGACACAGATGAGAGACTTTTGCCTAAGTGCACTTCTTCTGGATGTTACTCCAACAACAGTTACACCCAGAAACCTCTTTAGCTATGCACAATCAGTACAAAATGTGGCATTTCCAGTAAGAGTATGAAGAATACTGGTATCAGTTAGCAGTCCTGCTAAGTACCGATGCTAAGGGCCCTGCTTCGGTCACTCAGTTTAAGCACAGGCGCTGCTTCTTTGATTGTACAAAGATAGTTGCTAGATGAAGAACTGCAGGAGCCAACAGATATGCCAAGCCTCATAATCAGGAGAAAGAACCCCTTTAAATATCTCCACTAAATGAGGCCGTTAAGACCCATCTCTATGACATGCAGGTGAGCACAATGAAGTTTCCGTAACAAACCTTGCACAGATACAGCTGGAGCAGGGTATGGCCATCAGAGCCAGCTGAAAGCTGCAGAGAGAGAGAGCCAGATGGGAGATCCTCCAGACAGTGTAATCACACCCTCAAGAAAAAAAACCTTTTAGGTTACCAGGTGCAGTTTTAAGCAGCTGCTAAGTCTTCCTCAGCTGAAGTCCTTGAACAAAACCTCAGGAATGAGAAACAGCTTACCTAGGTGCTTCTGAAAAATTAAGCTAGAAGAGTGTGATGGGAGCAGGATAAATGACAGTTCTGTCCCCTTCTTAGGAATTCTTTTGGAAAAAAAAGCAGTGTAAAAAATCAAAAAATTAATCACCGCTGAGCTATTTTCCTCATGACCACATGACCCATACAATTCAAGCAGGGAAAGTGTTTCTCTGCAACCAGACTGCTGAGAAACTACCCTGCAAATAACTCTCTCTCTCTGTCTTCATTGCAATGGGTCTTGACATTGACTTTGTCATGTTAATTTGCCAAATTCAATCCCAGTATTTGCTTGAATCGAAGCAGCAAAGACATATGAACATCAACGATCAGCTGAGTCCACAAAGCACAAATGATGCCCTTTGACGGTCAGTGGTACTCCCTGTACCAGTTATCTTCTTGTTTTGGAAAGAAAATGAGGAACCTATCAGGAAAAAACCCAGCACTGAATCATTTGACAGAACATATTTCTAAAATAAAGCAAGCTCTAATGTTATCACAGCCAAAGAAAATTGGCAGAGGATTTGGCTGTAGCAAAGATACTCCTCTAAGTATGAAGTTTCCCATTCTGTGAGTTCTGAGATACTGGACATCATTGTACCCCCCTTTGGGAAGGGTTTTGAGGCAGGGGAGCAGAAGAAATGAGAGCAGCCTGTAAATGGGAGCCAACATGATTACAGACTATATGCTGCATATTAGTATCTGCAGAAGATGCATGGAAGCAGACTGAATGGGTACACAGGAACCTCTGCCAAGCCAAGCACAGAAATAAAAGAAAAATATAAAAATCCAATGTTGTATTCTGTGTGGTTTTTACAAGCACCTTGATGATAGACGCCCCAAAGACAGGACAAAGCTGGGTCAGTTTGTAAATCTGATTTTTGATGCCTTTGGAAGACACCAGAGCGATACAAAAAGCTTGGGGAGGCTTTCACCTACCTTATTTTACCTCTGTCTTTCTCACATACACCCTCAGTCTCATGCTGGTTTACAGCCAGCGGCTTATGTGCCATGTTTGAGTAGACATGTAAGAGAATAGAACCGCTCCAAACAGAGAAGGAACATGCATGATGATACAAAAGGGGCTTGCAGGGAATGGGCATGAAATATTCTGTGCTGGCTTGCCTTATCTCCTGGGCTGCACTTTCTCTTGGAAGCTGGAGACCTGCTTAATATTCCTACAGCTCAGGGTGCTGATCTTCCAGCAGGAATACGGCATCAGGCTGTTGCTCTAAGCTATCAGCATTCTCAGGCTGCTGTTCTCCAGAACACCATTGCTGCCCCACCTCCTTTCCTGAGGTAAGATATGCCTTTGCTGCAGAGTAAATGATTCCCAAGAGCATGAGAGCTAGACAATAGATATATTTACACAAACTATATATGGTGTGAAAGCAAAGCTTTGGTTCAATCAAAGGCAGCAGCCACAGAAGGAAACAGATGGGGCCATGAATAAGTTGAAATTACCGGCTCACAGAGATACAGTAGAATGCAGCATCACAGTGCATCTCTGACTAAGTTCACAAAAACCTTTCTCAAGATAACAAGAGTTTATGGAAGTAAAACCATCAACAGCACAGCAATGGGCAAGAAATGTGATTGTAACCTGTAAATCAAACATCAAAGGTCTGACAAGGCCACCGGTGACAGGTGGACACTTAACATAAGCGTGATATTGTACACCTAATATAAAAAAGCTCTCTTAATCTCTTCTTTCACATGCATAAGTAACTCATACTGCATGTAAATGTCATATATCTAGTAAACAATTCATTTAAAATCATTTATGTACAGCTTAAAATGTATTTTAATGGTATTTTTCTAAAGGTCAGATAATGCAAAGAAAAACAGATAAAAAGGATACAAAAGCTTACTCATGATAATTTGAGTATCCTACTAATAGCTTATATAACATAATGGTGTTTATTAAAAAAATAAGCATTATGTAAGTGAGAAAGAATAAGTAGTGTGACAGGATCAAGATCAAAACTCAGGAAATTCCCATTAAGGCAGTTCATCCCAAGTTTACCGTTGTATAAAACTGCATAAGAGAGCTTACTCTTGGGTATACAGTATACAAGTATAGCAAACGGTTATAACATAAAAGTGTAATATTCTCTTTCCAGTACAGATATGTTAAACCATTGGATTTGGCTCCAGATCTGATTTTCACTCCCACCAGACTCTGGGAAAGGCCACATCCTATGTTTTGAACAGGTCATTTCAGGACATAAAATGAGAGCTAGCTATGAAATTCACTTTCCAAAACCTGCAGTACCCAGCATAAGAGGAATTCTGAACTTACAAGACTACCTCTATTCCATAGCTTGTCAGGCAAGCTTGACTTCAAAAGTTGAAGGCCAGGCCAGGACAAGTTGGTCCTTCTGATGTACATGGGATAGTGCCTGGCATCACATGTAGCCTTATGCCTTAGACAGGCCACACTTTCAAAAGCTGTGCTTGCATTTTCCCTCCATCCCTAGAGAGCACATCAAATGCACACACACCCCACAGTGAATTCAGCTTAGCAATAGAAGTTAAGAAAACATGAAAAGTTATTACTGGCAAGCCCCTAACAGGAAAAATACCACCTTCCCCCTGGCCTTCCTAATGCCATGCTGGTGTATACACATGTACATATATCTAAGATAGTTTAGCACAATTTAAAAAGAAGTTTTGACTCTATTTTTAATTTGTTAGCGTGTTTGTGACCTATACTACAGGACTGTTAATTTGAGCAATCCAAGAGGTTCTCTCTTTGGGGAGGGAAGAACAAGACAAGCTAAATACAGTGTACCCTTACCATCAGCATAGGGGCCTCTCAAACCTTGTCAGATCTTCATTCTCACTTCTCATTTGACACTGTCTCTACTATCTCAGGTTGTAGGAGTGGGTAAGAGCCACAGCAAACAGCTCCTGTATTTATTGGCATGTTTATGCATACCCAGAAACTACTATTCCCCCAGATTTCCAAGAACATTCCTGAAGAGTTGAGTCTGAAAAACAAATAAAGTATTTTGAACAGAAAGAAGAATGCCAGGTGCCTCCTTATAGGCTGGGCAAGCTCTAAACACCTGGAGATTTTGTATTCCTGCCCAATAGTCTACCTTAAGGGCAAGGGCTCGGACAGGTATCTGACAGTAGGAGCAGAAAGTTTCTACCCCCCAGCTCTGAGACCTCAGCCTTGTGCAAGTGCAGGGTCAGTGTCTCCTGGGAGATAGCCGGTCTTGGGCCTGCTGATGGAAAGTTGTTCCCTGTCCAGTGCTTGGTCCCTGGCAGCCTGGGGAATGACTCAATGATACCATGTCCTGGTCCAAAACGTCTTCAGAATTGGTGCAGATACATGGCACAGCAAAATAACATTGTTTGCCCCACCTTACTGTGGGTAACTGAACTATTCAAGTTACTCCTTCCAGCCTTCTGAGCAATCCACCAAATGAGAAACTTATGGATGGAAAGGTTTTTGTCCAGGGAAGAGAACTGGAAAGACACACTGGAGTCGGAAAGGCATTTTCCCCCAGGCCAAACTTACTTCTTCCCTTTTTATTGTTATCTACTACCACTGCAGTAACCTAGGATACTCCTGTGGCTCTAATTTAGTGGCTTTTAATCTTTTACGCTAGTGGTCTCCATTTTATTAGATGGTGTTTGAAAGTTTCATCCCTTGTTGTCATGGGTTATCATAGCTCTGGAAGTGATTTTCTTGCAAAGAGGTGCTTACAGCTTCCTCTATGACCTGCAGAACCCATCAACTGGCTGGTTTGAATATGACAATTTTTTAAACCACTTAAAAATTTTGACCGCCTCTGTGGTCCACATTTAAGAACGGACAAACCCCGGGAAAGCTCTCTCTTTCTTCCGGCTTTGGGACAGGTAACTGGGCTGGGCCCATTTGGGGCCCAGCAGGGCTGGGCCGGGACACAGCCATCCTAGAGCCGTGCGGCCCTGTTCCACCCGTGGACCCCCCACATCCCTGTTACATGCAGACAGCGCGGCCTGGCTCTACACGCCCCCCACCGCCAATGCAGCTGAAGATTCAGCTGAAGCTGCCCTGCTGCCTGGCAAAGATCATGTGACCAACAGCGATAAGCGAATTCCAGCTGCGGGGCCGGGTGAGATTAACCCTTTTAGTGCTGTAAGTTTCCTCCAGAACAGATGGAGCCTGCAGACATTAAGTAAAGAAAGAAGAGCTGAAAACCTGAGGGAGGAGAAAGAGGAGATGCTCAGAAGCTGAAATTCTGTTGTAAAGCTATGGTGGTATCAGAGTACCCGTTGTAATTTCACGAAAGTATGGGGGGTGGAGCGTTCAAACTGTACTTGTGAGCAAAAGCACCTGTGCTGGAATAAGCAAATGCTGAAGCAGCATGATGAGAAGTTTAAACAGGGAGAGATGGAAGTGATGAGGACTCTTGCTCCAAATCAAAAGGAGAAGACCTCTGTTCCTAGAGATGTTCCCAGAGATAGTCTTAGAGATTAAGATGATGAGGACCTGTTTGCTCTCAGGGAAGGGGGAGGGCCTCTATTTCTAGAGGTGAAGATGCTCCCAGAGATGGGTGAAGAGAACCTTTGTTTCTGTACAGCTCAACCTTAAAATGGTACCCCAGTAGCTCAAGATTGGACCCTCGAAAGCAGTTGTGGGAAAAGCTGTAAGTCGGGGGAAGGGACTCGCATGCGAGCAGAGAACCAACCCAGGCAGCTGTCTCGTTGTGATACTGAAGCCATGAGAGAACTTCTTGTGGAGATGTCTCCATAGCACGAGCAAGTGAACTGAACAAGGTTATTATGGCAGTGGTAAACAGACTGAACATCTCAAGGGTTGTCTTTTTACATTGTCAGTGGGAGAAGGGAGAAAGGTGGGGGGAGGAAGAGAGTTCGGAAGGAGTGGTCTGTTTGGTTTTTTTTTTCCTTCCTTTTAGGTTTGTTAATAAACTTCTTTATATTCTTTTAAGTTTTGTGCCTGCTTTGCTTTCTCCTAATTCTTATCTCACAGAAGGTAAATAAGTAAGTAATGAGTATTTTGGACCAAACCACTATACTTTGGAAAAGGAGGAGGAAGCGAAACGGGTATTTTGTGGACCAGTCAGAACTATGAGCACTTGGCAAGTTTATTGGCCTAAAATGACAAAAAATATATACTTTTACATATTATACTGTTACATTCAAGGAGAAAACATACTTTCAAAGAACAATCTCAGATACTACAGGGAGAGAAAGACAAGTATACAAAGATATAGAACCTGAAAAGCCACTTGAGTAAATTTACTCACAAGATCAGTCACACAAACCAGTTCCTGAACTGCCTATTTGTGGATCACACACATACTGCTTGGGAAACACAGATAGCAGCTAAAATATTCTTCTCCAAAACTGGTCAAGGATCTTTGTCTGCTGGATGAGGTTTAAGCTTATGCAGAGCTCTTAAAAATAACAGTGATTATTCTCAACAAAAGAATTATATGAAGAACAAAAATTAAAGGCAGAAGGAAGCTCCCAGATACCTGTAATTCCAGATGTAAAATAATTTTCTTTAAGAAACAATTCATGTTACAAAATCAGTTTTATTTGCTTTGCTATTACACAGTTTTATGCTTCTTACTTTTTGTTCACTCATCTTCTGGAGAAAGAAAAAGTAAATTAAAACAAAAAGCTGATAGTGAACATACATTATGAAATATGAAGAATCATGGGACCAACTGACCACTCCAGTGATTATGAAAACTGTAAACTATTTAAAGAGAGCACTTTTCACTGCTCTTCATTAGAGTCTGATTACCTCAGCCATTAACATTTGGCTCTTATTATGATGATTGTGAAATACTGTTCACACTAATGGACAAAAGAAAGTTGACATGGCTATCTTGATTAACTCATCAATAATAATTCGGAATAATTTTTCTTCATTCACTGGATGAATCATTCACATGTCCTTTAATAATGCACATTGTTGTATAGCAAATTAGCATGAAGATTACCACCTCTGGGAGCTACACTCTACTTCAAAGTATTGCTCAAAAGAGATTTCAAATTTGAATTTTACTTTAAAAAAAAAAGGAAGATCAGAAAACAATGACTTCTTTGTAACTGTTCAGTACATCAAGACGTACAGCCCTCAAGTTATGCAACTGAGCTCAACCTTTAAGCCACCAGATACTCAATATGTAAAAAACACACTCCCCACCTATTTGCATTCTTCTCCAGAGACTAAAGCAAAACCCTTGTTCTTCATAAGACAAATATAAACTTGAATAATAAACTGACTAAAATGAAGTAATCCTTACCTAAACAGATAAGAATATAATCAAAGTCCACCAGGCTCTTTGTGGGTCCAGCTTTGCAAACCTCCACTCACGTGAGGTTTCATAGGCAATGTGACTGCAAACTCAAACTGTACTCATGGAAGTCAGTCCTGTCTCCATGCAAAAAGCCCTGACAAGTCAGCTTCTTGCTAAGGATCATCTGTGCAGGACAGGTGGTGAGGCGCTCCTGGCTCTAAACCATGCCATGGTCCCCATGGCAGGTGATAACCCACCTCAGCTCTTTGCAGCAGCAATTTTCACATGCCTCAAACAGATAACTCTGTGAAAATGCAGTGACACCAACCTCCTTGCAAAAGCCAACATCAATAGTCGAGTCTCAAAATTCTCAAGAGGCTTGGCTTTTCCCTTCTCACTGTATCTTGTTCCATCTCTTCTCCCCAAATCACCATTTCATTTCTGAAAGTGCATCAAGCAGCTGTCTTACCTTTTAGCTCTTTGCTACCCGTTGTAATTGGACCTCCAGAGCTCTGAGGAAAGGCAACCTGCTTCTTCCACCTTCCTGGCTGTACCCACCACCTGACAGCAGCAACCATCCTGAGTCACGTGTTAACAATCCTGTGCCCCTGCCCCAGCCAGTGGCAGAGTGTCAGAAAGGAAGTAAGACAGGGAAGATGTATATATAGGAGCTTCCTAAGCCAGGCAGGGCACCTTTGCACTTAGTAGATGGATTTTCTTCCATTGATTTTTCTGATTGCTTTTAGAACATGTAAGCCTGTTGCAGTCCACAGCATCGCATGGTGGTGATTTCCAGAGTTTAACTGCACACTGTGTGAAGAAGTTACTTCTTCTGCTTGTTTTCAGTCTACAGCCTGAGGGGTTTTTTTAATGGCTCCTGGGAGTTGTACAGGAGGAGACAAGGAACAGTAATTCCCAATTCAGTTTTTTCATGCATTTTACAGCTATCTATAATCCCTTCCTCAATTCCCTCTCTTCTATGCACAGAAGTGCTAGCTGTTCAACTGCGCTCACGGTTAACTGCAATGACCAAACCATTTTTCTATGTTGCTTCCTGCTCTTTTCCTAATTTTGTGTGGGTTTTGCCTGCTACTGAGCACTGATTAAATATTTTCAAGAGCTGTGATAATGCCGTCCTGACAGTGAGCAGCTCAGAGCTCATTACTGTGCATGCAGCATCAGGTGTTTGCCCCATGTACCTGAATTTAATTTAATCTGTACTGAGTTTCATCGGCCTTTTTCATTTCCTAGACACTCTATAGGATGAAACTGTTCTATATGTCTTTTAGAACCATTATTCTTTCAATATTTTTTGTTAGCCACCCTAATAATATCACATCAGTGAATACTCTCACTACACCACCACCCACCTTACAAGCGATTATCTATGAAGATGTAGAGCAGCCCAGGACTAGCAGTCATTCCCAAAGGACTCTCCTGTGATGTCTCTTCATTGAGCAATCTAATAATTTAATCTTGCTCCTTGTTTTCTACCTTTAATTAACTCCTTTATCCATGTGAACAACTTCCATCTTTCACAGTTCAGCTTCTTTAGGAAGCTTTGGGGAGGGGCCACATTAAAGTCTAATACTGTAGAAGAGGAGAAAGAAATAACAAACCACTTCCATTTCTTTATCTCCCATTTCCCCTGTTTCAGACATGCATCTCGGTTATAATCTGCCACAAAAACAATCCTTTTGAAGACTGCTGTATTTTGTCTTTTTGTAAATGGTCATTCTTAAATAGCAAGGTTCCCAGCTGCTGCTATACAATATATATATATCAGCAACAAAATCGCCTAACGTCATTTCATTAATTCACCCACTGAAAAACTGTTTCACAGGAAGGAAGTTACCACTGGGAATGGAGAAGGAGAATAACATTTGTTTGATAGTAAAGATTAATTGGAAAATGAACTGCGTAATGGATGCTTGTGGAGGAATAACTAACATAATGGAATATTCAGGGTATTTTCCTATCTTTATGTACAGCAAATAATCTATATAAATCCCCCACTCATAGAGATGAGAACAAATCCTTCATAAATATTCAAACACTTTTTATAGTTACAATGGGAAACACATCTTCCTGTTCTTTCCAGCTGAAATAGTGCTTATGTGCTCTTTTCTCTCGGTGCTTTATGTGGCAGCTATTTCAGCAGGCCGAGTGTGCTGCAGAGCCAGGAGGGCAGCTGTTCATCTGGTGCACATTTCCAGCGCAACGGCTCCGGCAGGAACTTTCGCACCTCCAGCCAACGCGATTGGCATCGACGGTGCCAGCGGGATCTGCGAGATTTCCGCTCTTTCATACACCTATCGTATGTCAACACTTGAATTGTGTAGGTTTGTCATTTCAGGAGACACAATTCAAGACCTCTGGGGTGTCTTCTCAAAGCTCAAAAAGAATATAAACAAAGGAAATGACATGTGGTTTTATGATCATTGCTATAAAATATTTTATCAGCACAGTACTCCAAGCTGCAATATATATTCATATGAATAATTCTTAGTTAACTGGGTAATTCTCTCAATTTGACTAGATTTTATTTATTCTGGATTCTTATCCATTGCAGACCCGTCCAGTTAGGGTAGGGATCTTATCTAGCAGCTGGACATTGAGCAAAGAGAGGCAAAAATACTTTTTTTACTGCCATCGACTTCTAAGATTTGCAGAATGAGAAATAATTTCATTTTCTCTGTCTTTTTTTCTGAAGTTTGAAGAGACAGGTACATTGAAAAGTCATTACAGAGGGGAAGGTTAAAAAAAATAATGAAATGAAGAATTAGATGTGTAATTAGTGGTTCTGATTTTAAAAAAACCCAATCAAACAAGACAACCCCACAAGCCCAAGGCACTGAAATTCTTACATTTAATTAAAACTTCCCACCAAAGTCTGCATCCTTTACACAAGGAAAATATAATTTTAAATAAAATTATATTTTCCAGTTGGATGTTGTTTTGGCTAAGAAACTTTCATCAGTTTTACTGGGCCAGAAAGGAGATAACAGTTGGTGTGTGTGTTTCCCTTTTCATCATTGTAGGAAGAGAGATTTATTGGACTGCATGAGGACTATTTCTATGTAACAGAAGTATTTCTATATATACAGAAGAAATATTTCTATTATATAGAAATAGTCCTCATGCAGTTCAAAGTCTTCCATGGGCTCAGGTAAATACAATTCCTTTTCTTCACACTGAACACATTTGCAAATCTTTTCTGGGACACGTTTTTGTACACACATTTATGTTGCATTGTTCTCTTGTTCCCAAAAACTAACTGCCCTTAGTTAAGAAGCCTTGTACTTTTGATCCCTATCATACTTCCATTAAAAATTCCTGTATCATATAGTTAACAGTACTTAGTGAACCAATTGTTTTCCTTCATAATTTTGAGAAACCAAAAGCTGGACTTTCAGTCATCACCAGAGTTCAAACGTCATCAACGCAGAGAACATGCAAGTGGAAACTTTGAGAGCAGTGAAAGTGTAAGAATGAATAAAGACAACCAACATTATTTGCCTGCTCCAGCCCACAAGTATGGTCTGACTACTACACACAGTAGAAGCTATTTATATACTGATGCATACGATATGCATTAATGAGCTCACTTGGGGGTTTATGATCATAAAAGATAGTGCTAGAAACAATGAAAATAACTGGGGTGAAAATTATCCTTGAAGTAAAATATTAATAAATGAATTTTTTCCAGTATATTGATTGAGATGTTCCCCTTTGTGACAAACTTAGTGCCATTTACAATGTATAATTTGGTTGAGAGTAAGAGGTGAGAGGATTAAGTACCCCCAGCTCTCCAATAATGCAGCTGCACTGTTGACCCACTGCCACAAAAAGTCAGCTCATGAGGTCTATGTGGATAAAACCAGTTAAACCCTCTTTCCAAAAAGATATTTTGAAAAAGCACACCAGTATAGGAAGGATAGGATATAATTTGGATGCTACTATTTGGCTCTCAATATCTAAAAAACACCCACCAGACTGACAAAACCACACAAAAATACCCTTCTATATATTATATATGTGTGCATGTGTAAAATAATTTGGTTTAGTCATGTTTAAAAATGGAGGGGACTAGGATCCATGTCTTTTCTTCCATATTGAAGCATGACACTCCTTTACTACTCCAGCATCCTTCAGACACAAACCACATGTGACCAGATCAGTTCAGATTTCATCTGAGCAAAGTCTTGGGCTCTGCACTATAGGAAATATCCAAGCACCAAAAATAGCTGCTTGAACTAGAATTATTCACAGCACCAAACTCCATTCCCAAAATGGCTTCAGTGACAGGAGGTCTGAGGAAAAGCATCTAATAGATGGATCAGAGTGCATATTTGATTTGTGTAAAAATAGGATGCCATGTCACCTGCAGCTATATGTTAATTTAGTATAGCCTTACATTGAAGGGGCTGTGCTGTTATCAGCAGGGTAGAGCTCACTGTACAATACTAGGCATATTAACAGCATTAATCAATTAACAAAAACATCAAAAACAAACCCAAAAACTTTTGAAATCCTTCAGTATGTACAGATTCTCTGGCATAAGCTAGAGCATGAATACTTTATTTTGTGTATTTAATGTAATGATAATTTTCTATTTTTTAAATTAGTATCTGCTGCCTGTAGTCAGCTTGCTTTGTTGAGCTCTCTTTCCCTGGTACCTCATTTCTATGTTTTTAAGTGGTTTTCTTTTAAATCAGGCCTTTAAAAAATTCCAAAGTATCATCTTCAATCAGAAACATATTGTTATTTTTCAAATAAAACCTTGGCAAATTTGATACCCTTTACGGACAACACACTAACTTAACTGGCATGCTTTTAAAATTAACCTACCTTTCACTAAAAAATGTAAAACCTCTGCTTGCATACAAAGTCCACCTGATCACGTAGTTTGGTTAAAAGACAATAACCATTACAACGGGGTGAAGGCATATTCACGTTGTTTTATGATGCACTAAGTAGAATTTGAGCAAACAAAAATAATCGCAAAAGGAAAATGTTAATGTTATAAAGTATCCAACACAAAAGCATTAATCAGCTATTGTTCTGGTGTCAGCTCCTGAGGCTGCAGGGACTGCCTGGCCCCGGGGTGGAGGCACCGCTGCTGGCTCTGGGGAGTCTCCACCACCCCACCAAGCACAGAACTGGGTGCAGTAAAAGTGAATGCACCCGGTGCTGACAGGCTGATGCTGAATGACCCCAGCAGCCAGGCTATGACTCCTGGAGGCTCTTGCCTTGGGAGAAAAAGAGAAGATGCCTGCTGCTTCGAAGGGGAAAGGTCCCTTGTATACCCAGTGTCCCTGACTCCTGCCTTTTGCTGACCGCTGCTCCTCCATGCTGGCCCTGGGATGACAAGGGAGGGGAAGCACCAGAAGGGCGAGGGGTCCTGTGATAGCTACACCATACCCACATCTTTGTCATTTCCTTAGGTCTCATGAAAAACAAGCTGCAGCCAACCTTGCGAGCTTTATCTGAAGGACCCACATGAGCTCTAAAAGTGCAATTCAAGTCTTTCCTACAGCACTTTGTTCTGATTAAGTCTCTATGAAGCTTTGTTACTATCTAGGCCTTTTTATTGATTTTTTATTAATTTGTGTACTACAATGAACAGCAGTTGCAGAAGACTCTAAAACAGCTGGAGTACAGCACAAGTTAGTTATTAACTGGCAAAACATGAATACTATGAGTGACAACTGTTTTATAGACAGGTTTTCCTGATCATGCAAAGTGCAAAGTAGGGCCAAAACTAGAACTGCTCCTTCTGCATGTGACTCAGCCAACTCCTGGAAGAAGTCTTACTGATTGTCAGGACCTGACTCTCAAGATTTCCTCCTGCTTGACTTTTAGTCCAAGGCTCCTGTTTTGGGCTGAACAATTGCTCAGGTTTGCAAAAGCCAAAGGGCTTCCACTAGTACATGCACAATCTCCATCTGCAGAGATACCCTGGGAGTGCTTCACGGACACAAACTGTAAGAGGGCTCTGCATATGCAACCAGGTGGGTGAGCCCTCTCATTGCAATAGCTAAGGGAATTACCCGGTCTTGTATTGATATTAAAAGCCATGTGGATTTTGCTGCTTCACCTCAAGGTGCTTCTCCCTCTTAGAGGCATTTGTTTCTGGAAAAAAAACCTGTTTGCTTTTTTTTTAATGCTGCTAGATAGCAAATTTGGCCTTGGTGAGAAATATTAGACACTTCTCAGGAGAAGTATGGGCAAATAAACTCTCAAACAACTTGTTTTCAAATTCTTAATGATTTTTAAGCTTGCTTTTTCTTTTTTTGCCCCTTCATTTGACTCATGATTTCAGCAGAATTGAAGAGCTGCTGGTGCAGCTTAGAGCAGCAGTTGTCGGCACATTACCTACCACCCATGCCCGCATACTCGGTGGGAACACGGGACCGTGTACAGACTTCTACATGCAACTGCTGGCCTGTCTTATCCCTCCTCCCTCCCCCGAAATGTCCTAGCTTAGGCCTTGGGACAATAAAGGGCATGCAGGCTGCTTTTTTATTCTTTGAAACACCCCCGGAGAATCATTCCCAGGCAGAGGAATGCTCACTATGGCCGTACCCAGTAGAGCTAGAATAGCAGGTCTGCATGACAAAACTCTTCTCAAAGCTATCCCATTCACCACTGCTATTTGCTTGCCTTGGATTTCTTGCCTCTCACTTCCTACACGTGGAGAAGGTGTGGAGCAGAGCCCTTGCGAATCACACAGTGATTTGGTCAAACACATCAAAAGAAGGCGCTTTTTTTCCACAAAAATTGAGAATGCTTTTAGTTTAACATACAACCACCTAAGCTACCGACTGCATCTTCTTCAGGTTTCAGTAAGTCTAGCTGCACAGCTGTTCTAGCCTTTTCCACCCACAGCCACTCACCCATCCACCCTTTCTTACGCATATAATAAAACAAACAGTAAACATGCAAACCTAGAATCCTTTCACCTTGTCACTCAGAGCCACCCCGTCACATTCATGAGTCTGCCTGTCAGAATACAGCTGCTGCAAGTTTACCTGAATGCTCAGAGTTTGTCATTTCATGACTGGAGGCTGTGAATTACAAATAATGCAAGTACTAAAATCATAGCCCAGTGCCAGCTGCCTTGTGGGAGGGACTATAAACTCTGCAGCCAGAGTAAACAGCAGGATACTTTGAGTGACCACTGCTTCATCCTCCCACACATATCTTATTCATCTTGTCTCCTTTTGATGACATTAAAAGCTGCTACAGCATAAAAAGAAATATCAATCTGCAAGAGAAATATGAAGAGCAATTTAATACTCAGGCAAGCTAACAGATCTGGAACCATGGCATAGCTGTTACTGTCATCAACCATTCTAACTGAGCATCAATTTCAGTAAGTTATGATTGTCAAGGAATACAGAAGTAGAGAGAATACATGGAATTTATATGATTTTTCATGTGACCCAAAGAGGTGCAAAATTAACCATGCTTTATTAGATGGGGAAAGAGTTGCATTTAGGCCATTGTGCAGAAGACATAAGCAAAGTTTAAAAGAGCTCCCTTGTTTTCCACAGTTTTGAATATTATCATTCTCACTTCTCAAAGGTTACTGAAAATTATTATTACTTGATTTCACCGAATAGTTGGTGCAAATACAAAGGAAGCATGAGGAGCTGAATTGTCCTCATCTTCCAGGTGACATTTTATCCTTTATGCACAAAGCAGCCAGGCAGGTGTTTCTGAATAAATAGTGAAAAGCTCTCTTGCTAAACCCGTAACCTGTGTGGACATGTAATAAGGGACTCCTTACAAAAACCCTCCAGCAATCTCTGCAAAAGAGCCAAGTCGTCTATTGGACTGACACAAATCCGCTGAGCTTAAGAGGTCTACTTCTCAGCATACTCCAGTAGGACACCCAAGGCAGGCCCACAGTTACCAGCCCAGTTAGATTCTGGTAAGGAAAAACCCCATGCAATCTTCAGAAGAAGCCGAAACAAAGGCTCAGCAGCTAGCCATTGTGGCTTTAACTAATCAGAGAGAAACCACCTGCAGGAATACCCCCTTTTCTACTCCCAGCAGAACCTTCCAAATGATGATTAATCACTGAATAAACTGAACAACTGACAATGACATGATGACAAAGGGAAGGCAGAGAGGGGCAGCAGCACTGGTGGACGTGGCTCGAGCATGGGTGGGTGGAACGGCCAAAGAAGATGGATGGCCTGAAAACGCTTGACACTTAAGTATCTCCTGTGTAGCAGGAGGACGGCTATGCTAAAGCGAGCTGCCATCTTCAAGCAAATAATGCTCTGCACAACAAGCTGACACACTTCCTTCAGCTGTCAGCAGCAATGCAGAGGGGCAGCTTCCTAAAGAATGAACTAATGAGGCTTTTAATTGGGATATGAAGCCCTGATAACAACAGAAATAAGAGATACTGTATATGACAGGATAATCCATTACAGTGGAAAGCATTGTAAGTGTTTTACTGATTATACCCACATATTATCCTACCTATGTCCCTACTAATTTGAAAAATGATGAATCATAGGCCTCAAACAGGACTCAGATGAGTCAATTAGACTAAGTAGTGATATCAAAAGCTCATATTTTCTGTACTTAGGAATCAAGCGTGTTTTGCCTAACAACAAACAAAAATGAGCTGCGTTTCACACTCTCAGTTGACCAAGTCATTAGCAACATGGAAGAATACTTCTTTAAATTTTCCGTATTTTTAGATGCTCTTGCCCCCATGGAGTCCCTTCTGGCAGATGTTTATTAGCTGGAAAAACATTTTCAGGAAATGAAATATTGTCTTGCAGCTTTCTGCTGATTCCACTTCTAATTTTATCAGCCCAGGGTTACTTTAGGTGTTTCAGTGAGTATCCACATAACGAGAAAACTTTGATTGCTATTAGCCAAACTCTGCACATTCAGTATTCAGACCAAAACTGAACCCCAGCATACAACTGGGACATCACTTTTTCTTATAGCACTTGTAATGCAAGTGCTGTAAGGTTAAGCCTTAGAGACAAATTCACAATTAATCATGGTTTGGGCAGTTATTTACAGTAATGCAGAATGATGAGGTAAATCCTCACACCTGCCAGGAGATACAGGGGCATTAAGAACCTTACTGCCTTTGAAACCACGGCTGATATATCACCTGATTTGAAAGGTGCTTTTTCCTAACAAAGATGGTCTGGCTCAGCCTTCTCCCTGTTTTGTACTGAAAGAAACAAGTAGCAAAGCTCAAATGTCAGTAGAAGTAAAACCTTTTCCACTTTGTGAGTGTTTTTAATTTTAGGAATCTAGCACAGGTACAAAAGAGGATTTGAAACAAACTAAATTTTTAAAAAATTTTTGATGGTTTGGTTTTCTGCTTTTGGGGTTCCCCTCGCCCCCCTCCCCCCCTCCCCTCCCCCTTCCCATTAGTAAAAAGAGAGGAGAAGGGGAATTGCTGGGGTAAATCAAATCCCAGATGCTTTTATTTTAGCTTCTGGTTCATTTAGAACACTTTCAGTTTTGAATTACTGTACTGAAAGCAGGAATATCTCCATGTATCTGAAAACAGCTGTGAATAAAGGCATTTTTTGTAGGGGAAAACATTCATAAAACACTTCAGCTACACAGAATATAAATTAAGTCCGATTTCATAGCAATTTGCATTTTCTCTCTGATTTAACAGAAAACAGACAATTAAGATGAAAGTTATTGCAAGGATGCATCTGCACTTCCAGACTTCAGCCTATGTCAGTATTTTGATAGTGTACTTGCTTGGTCCATGGTTTAGTAAAATTTAGCTTTCCATTTTCCTACCATTTTCTATAAAAGGTCTCAAATGTAGCTTTAGAAATATCTTAGCTTTGAAAAAAAATAAATAGAAATAGACATTTGAGGACTAAGACATTCAAACAAATCCAAAGTAATTTCTTGGGGGCAGAAATATCCAGGAACTTTCATTATAAAACTGAGATCTTGTCAAAGTGCCAAGAGAATGACTTGCTCAGAGTGTCTTTCAGCAGTAAACAAACAGAGACTATTCCTTCTGTACACTCCTTGTCAGCACCTGAGGTGGATTTGGTAATTTTAGTGTAATAACATGCACGTCTATGCTTGCAATTGCCAAATGGTTGAAATGTGCTCAGGTGCATCTGAGAAGCCTCTATCACCCCACCTCCTCAGCAGTAAAGGCAATTTCCAGTTTTCCTATTTAAGCTGCTTTACACAAGGGGCCAGAGAAAAGCACACATCTGAGCTGTAGCGCAACACTTCAGCAAGGCTTGGACTGCTCAAGGACTAGTTGTGCGCTCTGTGTATGACGTCCTCATTTCAGCTCAGACAATGCAGATCCTTCTGTGGCCTAAACCCTTTCTGAAGACAGAATTTGGTTCCCAGTCTCACTCACGAACTTTCAGAACTTTCATCTGCCAGGACCAGCAGTATTTCCTAGGAACACTGCTACAAAAGTGTGCACAGTTACAATTTTTATACTTCTATCCAGCCATATTTGTTCCATTCCTCCACCACATCAAACAGTTCCTCGGGACAGCTACCTGCACACTATCACCAGCAATCTGCACAAGTTTTATGCTAACTGTTTCTATCCCCTAAAATTCACATCATTCACAATAGATGGTCAAAATCTTCCACTCAAAACCATGCCCACTCTTTCACTGGTACAGTCAATACTAATTATCAACAAAGTTTGCCCATGTCAATTGGGTGCTCACCCCAAACTTTCCAAACTCTCCAGTTACTCTGAGGAGTCCTAACTCTTAACAAGACTTGAGCTTCCTATCAAAATCATCTAAGGGTCTTGAGCCCCAGTATTGTCTATTCCAATTGCTTTGCACAGTTCTTCGTCCAGGGTCCACACATACGTTTAAGGATATAATTTAATTTTAAAGGTACAACCTTTTCTAGAGAAAGGGATATTTCATTTGCAGCTCTATTTCAGTAACTATTGACAAGTTTTCTAAATATTTTTTCTCCACACTGACATCTTTCTGTTACAGCACAGACTACTTTTCCACAGATTTTTGGAATACCACTCTGTGATCTCTGCTGTCCTCACTCAGAGAAGATCATCATTCACAACCACAACAGCAGTAGCTTCTTGGTGCTGTTTTGCCTCACATTCCTGCTTCTACATCTGTATTTTTTACCAACTCTCCCCATCCTTTTTTAATGTATATTTCCAACAAATATTTTGCTTATTTCCTTTAGATTTTGCATATGTGTTTCTTTTGATCCAGGCAAGATCAGGAGAAGATAAAATGCTTTGAGGAAAAGATTTCCTCCTGTATTTATTCCTGCTTGTATTTTACATGACTCTCTTCACTGACTCTTTGGAGAGAGGTCCTGGTGACCCTTGAAATGCACAGATAAGATAATTTTAGAAGGCTCAGCCATAGACAAGGTTAGAAAATCGGTGAACATGCAGGGAAGAGCTGAGAACTTGCTTTGCTACCATTCCTTCATTTCCTTTACGATACTCCTTTTCTGAATTCTTATAAAAACATACATCCCAGTGAGGGAGGAAGTAGTAGAAGAGAAATAGGAAAGTACAGACAGTGCATTTTGCCTTCAAAATGTTTAAAACATCTTGTGCTCTTTCTTTGCAACAGTGAAGATTGATGTCTTTTTTAGGATAATGCTTCAAGGAGCTACTTTACAAAAAATACCAGCTTCCTTTCAGCAAGTTCTCTGCATGTGGCAGGATATTGGTGAAAATCAGCAAATCTGGGATGTTAATGTTCAACCAGGTACAGTGAAGGGTGCAAAGCACTTAAAGACAGATCAGCTTGACAGATTCTATACTCCAGCCTATTTAGGCAGGCATGTACTTTAGTTGTAAGTTGCCTTGTTTAATTAGCTATTGCAGTGTTCCATCTTCATCCCTAGTGCCTCATGCCTCATCGGACGCAGAAGCAATCACTGCTTGGGACTATGACGGAGCAGGGCTTGATTGTTCTACAAGATGTCCCATGGATGGGGACCAGACACCACTGATTAACCATTAACTTTGCAGTTCTTAACATCAGGGTTTTTTTTCTTTCAGTGATGCTAAGATAGACACTTCGGAAAGATCTGAAATGCTGTGTAGAAGATGACAGATTGCTTTGTGTATTTTAAAAAGGGCTGATTACAGCAGGCTCTACCACCAGAGCAATTTAAGAATAAGAAAAGCATAGGAAGAGATAGTGGAATTCCTATGAAAATTTTTTTAAAATGCATACACACACAAGCAAACTTGAGATGCATGTAAGGATGTCTCTACTGAATGTATTTCTAATAAAATGCGTATACAGGATTAAAACATGCCTTGCTGAAAATTCATGCAGAACCAGTTTCTAGCAATAAGCAAAATTCTTCAGTCCATAGGTTTATGTTGCTTTTACAGAGGGAAAGAGAGACACTTGTAGAAGAAAAAGTAGGGGTGGACTGGACTGAATAGTAGAGAACTGTCTACAGAAGCCACACTGAACTAAGTGTGCTGCTTAAAATATGTATTTCCAATGTGCTGTGTTCACTGCAGAACCACTTGAAATCTTTTGTACCATTGACTCTTTCCATCCTGAAATACCATCACAATTTAATTCTCAGATGCTTCAGAAGGATTTCTAGGTGCTCTGCTATGGAATATTTTACGCATTTATGTTATTTTAGGTTATTAGTTTTTTTAGCAGTCTAGACCTTTATAATTAGTACTTGCTCCCAACTCCAAGCAACTATGTAAGTGAGAAACTTTCGTTAGTGCCCATGAAAACAAATCTAGTCTAATGTTGGCTATTATAGTATTCACAGTATGCATCAGTTTTAACTGTTCAAACTAGTCAGCCAGTTCTTCTGACCTCTGAGCTTCCTTTTCCCATCCCTCCAAGAAAGCAGTGCAGAGAAGGGCACAGCAATCAAGGCTTGATACTGCCTCAAAGCCTTCAAATTTCTTCAGCCATTTCAAATTGTAGTTGGGCTACACAAGACCACAGAAGAGCACAGACCTTTTGGTGGTGATCTGCAATTAGTTCTGGGCAGAGGTCCAAGTTCCGTGATCCCAGTTCCACGGATTTGCAGGATGGTGGTACTGACATCCTGACTTAAAAAAGCCCAAGTGAGATTAAGTCACATCAGAGCTGACCAAGTGACCAAGGCGATGTTTTGACCAAACCAGGTGGTGTGTTCAGACATCCCACAGAGCAGAGAAATGAGATGACAGTGCTGAAAAAGCACTCATCTACCTAGGGTAAGTCAGCTGAACTTTCTTGACTTAGTATACCCCTCCGTTTCTCTAGGAAGACAGGGATATTACTCTGCTTCCTCCCAGACATGTCAATAATTTGCCAGACAGCAGAGATGAAAACACTGCCATCTCCAGCTGCCCATCCCACACCTCTGGGAGTGGGCACAGCACCAGACCTGTGGCTGCCCAGCTCACACCCAAAGTGCAACTGAAAGCAAAACTACCAAACAGCACCTCACCTGCTCCCTTTCCCCAAAGACCAGAAGTTTCACAAGCTTAGCAGCAGCTGTAGGAGACTCAAGAAGCTCCTGTCTGGCCAAGGCACGTGGCACCTACCATGTGGCACTGCCCACCCGACACACGGCACAGGCAGCCCTGTGACTGCATAAGGATCTGAGGTCACAGACTCTCTGTACAAGTGAGGATACCCCATTCCCCATATTTTTTCCTCGTGCTTTCCTAGTCAACAATGGCTTATGTGTACTGAATTTCAGGACACACTGAAGAATCCTGCTATTTACCAAGTCCTCATACAGGCAAGTTTTAAGGAAGTTCTTGAAAGTTTTTGCTTTTTTGCATTTTTGTCCCCCCGGTCCTTTAATTGACACAGAGTAAAAGTTGTATGATTTACATGTGCCTGGAAAGGATGGAAGCAGCTATTTTTAACTGTATCACTTGCTTTTAATTCCATCATTCAATTAGACATATATTTTTAGCTTCAGGAAACTTTCTTTTCAAGAGGTGAAATGCCAGCACAGTACACTAGCAGAACCATTAGCTGTCAAAATAAAACAGGCTTCATATTCACAGAACAACAAGATCAACTACACGCGACAGAAATAAGATGGCAGTGCGTTTTTACTTTTCAGCAGCTAGCACAGTGTTTTCTGTATTAAATTTAATAGACATTTTACATGGGATGTCAGATATTTCTGTCCCTGCAAGTACGGTTCTTTCCTTAAAAAAAAAAAAATCTAAGTTTCCTGCTGCTTATATAGGGAAAACAGCACAGAAATTGCAGCCTTACACTAGCAATGACTAGGTAGTCATCATTTTTAAAAACAATGTCACAAAAGCTATTTCGACGCTGTCACTCTTAAGAATAATTAGTTTCCATCAAAGCAACAGATTATCTGTTCATGTTGTCCACTGGGTCATTACAATGGGCAACCAATACAGATAAATGGTATCTAATCTTTTCTGCTCTTCTATTGGACTGATTGATGGTTATAACTTCTCCGATATTATAAGGCAGAAAAATTATGCTGACATTTAGAAGCAAAAGCACAGAAAGATAAAACTAAGTACAAAGCACATCCAACACCATTAAAAAAAAAGAAAAGAAAAAAAAAAAAAAAGAAAAAAGCTAAAGACAAATAGAACAGAAAAACAAATGACAATTAGGCCAAAAGAGAATTATAGAGGGGAACAACTACACATTGTGGGTGGCAAGGAGCTCAATTAATTATAGAACATGAAGGGAAATTCAGGCATTTCCATTAGATGTTATTAAAAGACATATTGACTGAGCTTTCTTTACATGCTATGCCTTAGAAAAAGACAAAAGGATTTCCCTGGTATTGATTTGTTCCTGGAATGGGTCGACTTTAAGACATGAAGAATAACATAATGAGAGGTGGCTGGGTAGCAAACAAGAAAGAACAAATTGCTGCCACTGACACTCACATTTGTGAGCTTCCATATATTATTGCCTTTTTCAATTTAGCATTTGTTCGTATTGCTTGTCAGAAACCATTAAACCACAAAATATGCTCTAAACTTAAAAAAGCAAGCCTCTCAGTTATTCATTTACTGCACAAATAATCACCATTTTCAGCAGACCTGCTCAAAAATACTAGCAATGTTAACTAGCTGGCTGGATTTGCAATGTTCCTCTGAGGTACTAAATGCCCCGAACAGCTCCCAGGTATAAGGGAAATATTCAGCTTTTTGGAGGAGCAGTCTTTTTATCCCTAGCAATAAAGATGTCCATCCCATGCTCATCTGCTGTTTTGCAGCTGCTGTAGGGTGACCACAAGTCCAACCTTCGAGTCAGAGTAGCAAGATGAGGATGAGGTTGACTGTCGGTATGACAGCCTGTGGGCTGAGGGGCTTTTAAACATCTTCTTGCTGGTGAACATAAACAAAAGTCTCAGCTTTGCTGTGATGGCCTAATCCTGTCCATGACAGACTGTTATATAAAATAGCTGTGTGGGGACCATCCATTTGGGGACAGGAGGAAAGAGGGTTGGCATCGCTACCTACCACATATGCAATCATCAAAAGAAATTAAAAGACAGAGTATTTCTCATGAGTATTATTTCTATTGATATGAGAAAAGTAAGCAGTTCCATACTAATCATTAGTACTACACTACAGCTGGCTTCTCTCCATGAGAACACAGATACTTATGTGAACATAAGTATCTTCCCTTATGTACATGCTTAGCAATTCTCCTCACAGTTATGATTCTTCAAGCAGTTTTGTATTAACAGTTTGACTACAAAATAATTTTCTGCTACAATGAATGTATATCTACAGCAGGCAAAAACTCCTCTATCTATAGATTCACTCAGACAACTACCTTCAAAATTATACCGTGAGTTACACTACTTATTGTACTCTGGTATTTACCTTTGGATTTATAAGCAAGTGTCCTCAGTTTTCACTTCTGAAATTTTGTGCAGCAGCTGATTTTGCCCCTTCTTTCAGACTCATATGATAGTTTCAGGCAACAGAATACTTCACTATGCAAGTATTATTTGGCAAAATAGCTTAGAAAACATCAAGAGCAACAGTGGATGTGGTAAGCCTCAAGCAGGTGTGAGCCAAATAGCTTCTCCACTACACCATTGTTCAGAGATGAATGTCCACATAAAGAACTGTCTTTACGTTTGTTGTCTCTAATATTTCTTAAGTTTTCACTCTTAGACTCATCCACTAAGTCAATGCCTCTGGGAAGGATAAATCACAGAGCTACCCTCACTACATTTATAATTTCTACCCAGAATAAAATGTTTCCTCCATTTTGTGAGAACATAAGATCTCAAAACAGTTTCTGTCTCAAATGTAAGCAAAATGCCAAAATCTTGACACATTTCTTGAATGAAAACAATACAACATTTCAATCATGAAATTTACAACACTTAATTTCTAAAATAGACATCTTACAATTTTTACTTCACTTTTGATTTTGAATAAAATTTGTTTTGAACAGCACAGTCTTTTAACTGTAAAAAAATTGCTACTATTATTAATTTATAAAAGGCAAGGATTGAAATCAGAAGTTCTAGTGCTTTTGTCAAAGTTTAATAAATATTATACTTCAAAAGGTTGATTCTTAGCTACATTTTTTTTAACCTGGGCTATCACATAACTTTGGGGTTAGGCTAACTATGATTGGGATGGATAAAATAGATCAGTGTTTAACTTAGCCACTAGGAAACAATAAAGCTTATCCCACTCCTTCAAAGAAAATCCAAATCTGCTAACCTGGGAAGTTAATGGAAGAATCTTTCAAAAAGATAAAAAATTTTGAGGTAGCACTGGCTGAAAGGGGCTTGTGACCGAAAAAGGAAATTATCTTCTGATTGTTTGATCTCTTCTTTTCTCAGTGAAATTCCCTACATACATAACCTAAGATTTTTTTAACCAAGTACTCCTATGAAATAGAACTTGTGCAAAATCTTAATTTTTTTTGCTACCTGTTCAAGTAAATGGGGTAATATAATTTCAAGTCTGAGTATTAACTCTTCTTCTCAATGGCTCAAATTATAATACTTTAGTTTCTTCAATATGCCCTCTATTTTTAGAAAATAATGGAATCAGAATAAAAGGATGAAACTTTCCACAAATGGAGATCCAGATACAACACTGATTAAGTCAATCAAAATCCTTCAAGATTTTTTAAACATTTCACATTGATTTTTTAAAATCAATTTAAATTCCTAAGTGAAAAGTCACTTGGACTAAAAATGTAACTTTTAATTTTAATTTTTAAAAAATCCAGAGAAATATTTCCATAGTTCCAAGGCTTTTCTTCTGTATTTTTTAAACAAATACTGTGCTAAAAAATCATCCTTACAACAAAACAAATCCAAAACAAAAAACCAAACAAACTATCTTTGATTTCATACTCTCATTTCTAGGGAAAAATGTTGAAATAATGTTGACTGCTCCTACTAACCTTTAAACCTGTAATGGTTACTGGGCAGGATGACAATCCTCTCTCCTCAGGTTCTGTGACGTTTGCACAATTGTGTAAATGAAGGGAGATCAACTTGTCACTCCTCTTGTGGTAAGTAAGTTTCAAAAGATGAGAATGCTCTGATGTTACATGTGATATGGCTGAGTGAATGAATGTAAAGTAGGAGGATAAGAAACTGTTTTATCTAGTTTTTTCTTCCCTTCTGTTGTCTGTTTATGCTGTGACATTTTCTTGTTTTAGCTCTCTTCTGCTTCTTTGGAAATTAAATGAGATCCAGTATCTCAGAGACTACTGGCACTTATGGATTAGTGAGACTAACGTAAAAGCAATTAGTGAGGGGGAAAAAAAAAGAAACTAGTTCCATGAATTTGATTTAAAATATAATTTTTTTTAAATCCTGCAATAAAAATTTGCAGCAAAGGTGAGGTTTCATAAAGAAAAGCACTCCTGGCGAACTCAAGTGAAGGTGCATGCAATGCTACTCTCTTGAATTACAGAAATTAGAAAAATGGATGAAGGAATTGTGCGGCTGCAATGGCACTGCAAGAGCAGCAGCCTCATGTACTCAGCCTCACCAGCAACCTGCCAGCTGGCACCAACATTTTCTAAACATACCCAGGATACTCAGAACAAGATGTTAAAAGCAATGCATTGTACTTGGTTTCTACCAGGGAACCACAGACACATTCCACCTGGATGCCAGAACAGTTAAGCCTCGTGTGTTGTACATGGGTAGACTATATTTGGAAACCCTTTCTGACAGCTACATTTCTTTTGAGTTGTTGACTGCCTGAACTCAGCTTTTAACGGTTTGGACAAGAATGAGTCTATCTAAACCTCATAAAAAGGAAAAGGGTATTTGTGCTGTAATATCCCTTTGCCAGCATGTATTCATGTTTATCACACAGGTACACAGACTGTGAAAGCTGAGATACTATCAGAGAAAATAACTACAAATATAGGTATGTAGTTTCCTATGCAAGTCATTAAAATAATCTGAAAGTCTAGCTTGTGACCTGTTTTCCAAAGAGTGTTACTTAAGTCTGTGATACACTGTTGAGTTAGATTAAAACATTTTAGTCAAACTTGTACTCAGAATGCACTACTCCATACCTTACTCTGCTTTGTTCAAGTTTAAAAGGTCATTTTACAGTTTTGTCTAAAGGGGTACAAAGAAGCAACATTTAAAAATGCACCAAAAGCACAAAACCCTTCTGTTCCTTTTATATAGAATTAGACACTCAAAGTCAGCACTAAGTCATACACAACTCTCTAAGCTGATCAGAAACTCGTAACTGCTAAGGAAAACACTGTGTAACTAATGATAGGCAAAACTTTGCTTTTCGGCATCCTGTAAGATGGTAAGCAAAACAGTCCTGTCTGGGCAGCACTTCTGATGACTGTATGCCTGGGAAAGACAGAGATGCAGAGGCAGCAAACTTCACGAGTCTCAGTCCTGTTGTTCCCTGGCAGAGCTGATGAAAGACAACACAGTGCATTTGTGTGCGAGTATCCATGCAGTGGATCATTTAGGCAGTCTTGCCCACAGGCTTAGGAAGCATTAGATTCCTATCATCCAGGTTTTCAGGTTAGTATACAAAATACAGACAGAGGATGCATACAGACTGACTAATTTTAAGCATCTGACTTAAATGCCATAAACTGTACTCTGAGGGCATCTTTCTCCATCTGCATATGCAGAGAATTTGCCTGTCTGGGCTCAAATCTAGGATGTAAGTGGTGTGTGCATGTTGTCCCGAGTACCCCTAAAGAAAGACAAGGTCCCACCTAGAGCTGTTAGCTGCTTGAATAGGCAAAGTCACATCTCTTCTTCCTTGAGACTCAGCTAGGACAATGGGTCACAGGCAGCACTGCCATGCCCAAGCATGGGGGAAGGGGTCAGTACCGTCTTCCTCCTTAAAAATACCAGCTGAGTCTTTCATGTGGACCTTTAATGGTCCGGATTTCTCTCTAACCCAAGTACTTCACAAGCACACAGATACCCAGACTGCCCACATGAAACACAGGCTGGCCTCATGTGGCTCCAACTAAAAGTGCTCTGAAAGATACATGAAGTGAATGCCTGCCACAGATGACACTGATCACAACCCGCAATGATTTTTTCACCTGTCAGAACAGCGCAAAACCTGCAAAGAGTATAACTTCACCAACTCCAGCACGTTAGTTTACTGGGGAGTTCAAGCACAGAGCCCCCAGTATCTCATTGTTTCAGCTTTTCGTAGGCCACGGCTGGGCAGAGGGCATAAAGAGCCAGTTCTACGATTTTTGTGAACAAATAGCTCTCTCAAGATCATCATTCCTATCTTCAGCTAGCACTGAATGTACTGCCATTTGCAAAAGGTCAAACTAGATTCACCTGTGATTAATACCATGAATAGTTTGATTTTTATATTTATTGCCATACTTCAAAGCAAGAACCAAGGACACACTGTAAACATAACTCTTACCATCAAACCAATTCCATAACTTATGATTACAGAGAAAAATTAAACTTCCTCATTTGAGACCAGATGCATTTTCAAGAGCTCTTCTACCTGATTTTGTGCCCACACACTTCAGAGGTATCTGCGCATTACATGCTGAGAATAGTTTACAATTTCCAGCCACGGAGAAAGAGTAACTGGGCTCTGAACTAACAGACACCAAGCAAAGCTTGACTTTTCAGCTATGAAGGATATAAATATTTCTGAGATAGAAAACTAAGTGCTGGACTGCAAGAGCAACATGAGGCAAAGGCAGACTCATTAGTAATCTAAATTTACATTAGACATGCCTACCCCATCTACAACTAGAAAATTTTGAAAAACATATCCATTTTGATTTAAATTGGCCCATTTGAAAGGAAAGATGGTTTTGATCAACCTCTTCAAGCTTAAGATAAAAACCTCCAACGGGACTGCTAAACCAGAGAGATTAGACACTTGAACAGCTAAGGAACTTTGCCTGACCAGCAAAAGCAATTCAAGGGAGCAAGTGCTCAAATTAGGATTGCCAGGAGAAAAAAAAAAACAAACTGAAAACATTTATTACTTTATCTTCTACTACACTGTGACAACTTTACTGAAGCAAACCGCTCTCTTTGCAAGCAGAATATCAGCCATGCAGTCTTCTACCCTAGCAATACTTTTGTGGGTGAGAGACCTGTGTTTTTTACCTGGGAACCCATTCTAGTTCCATAGTGTTTCTAAGGACAATTCACAAACCCCTTGGGCTCTGGGAGGTTGAAAGTGCAGTGGAAGAATGAGAAAAATGGCAACAGAAGACTGCAATGAGACTTTTTTTTTCAGGAAATAAGATCCAGGTCTAATGTTTTAATACTGAGTCAGTAGTCTTTAGACCTCTTGAAGAAGTTTTGTTGTTCTGTGATTGACAGACACAGAGATCTACTGGAACAACTTCATGTGCAGATGCAAAATGTTTCACAAATTGCCACTTAGACTCAGGCAGGGCATTAAGCAGGTATTCCGAAGTGAAATCTGTATCCTTCCCTTTCAATAACTAAAATCCTACCTCTTTAAGTATCTTAACATGATAGAAGTCATTAAGTTTCTTAGGAGTTCCCCAAGTAACTGCCGTAAGGGCTTTGTTAGTAATTATTTTTGCAGTGCTACCACTGGAATTTCACAGACACAAGACACAACTAACCTATGCAGCACATTAGTTAAAACAAGCTGTAACATGTTCCCGTGTAATCTACATAGAAAAAGACAAAAGGCTATGTCAAAACATTTCATCATTGTTCCCCCAAGTAACAGTACAATTCCATATGTCCCAGAGCATGTTTGCAACAATACATCTACACAGGGAGTTTAGCCCACGCTCAATCTCAAACTTTTCTTCACACACCCTGCATAAAAGCTTTAAGTCTTAATTCACAGAGCTCACTCTCTTGCCTTCTGGGAATACTGAACCAAAATTCAGCACTGGGGCTACTTGGTGTTCCACATCACGGAAGGCAAATGCAAAAAGGAGCCAGATTTGAACCCCAAGAAGGAATTTCTGCTCTTATTTGCTCATTTGAAAATCAGATCTAAAAGCAAAACCTACCTAAATGAACAATTTTACCTCCCATCCTCTTTCTCTATCTGACCCAAGCTCCAGCTTCTTGAGAGGTTCACCAGAGTCTAGTGGATTGCCTCCCTCTTTATACCCACTGACAGTTTATTTTAGTTCACTCACTTATTTCAACTTGTCCAGAATGTCTTATCCGACATCCATTTATTGCAAGAAAAGTAAAAGCAAAACTACAGAGTGACACATAGCATTTTGTAATTGAGAGAGTATATGGAGAATCTCATAATTAAATAAGAGAAATACCTAGGAAGAAGCAGAGTTTTACAATTGTTATTTTTGTCAAAGCGTCATATTTGAAAAGACAGTGTCCTTGGCAATGGGAAATCTGTCCTTCCAGCCAAGAAGGAATTGTAACTTTCCTATGCTACCACTGAGGTTCTACAGTTACCTCCTCAGATCTATGCCGCTCTCTGCAAAAACTGGGGAATGATATATGGCCACAAGCACATTGTTGGAATATACTTCAAATCTACCTAGCAGTGCCTGGGCTAAGTAACTAACCTTTAGGATGGAGAATAGAGGGAAGTCCATCCCTCTATCATGGAGTTTGGAAAGGCACAAGATATCACTCCTGTGACAACTTTGTGCTGCCTTGGTAAGTTCTGTTACCTGGAGACAGGCAAAGGCCTGAGGAAACGGGTGCTGCTGTGGCTATGTGCAACCTATCCTTTTATAACAAGGTATCCTCAGAGCCCTGGAAAGACATTTTGTAGTTCTGCAGTCACTTTCCCTGTCCAGCAGCACTGACTTTTTCCCTACCCTTGGAGGAAGAACAAGGTGAATGGATTAAAGCTTCTGAAGGGGCCTCAGTCGTGCAGAAAGGTAAGAGAAAAGGCAGGTCTATGGTATCTGCTATCTTACTCCAGTTTTCTTACACAGAAGAAAGAAACAGTCAGAACTGCAAGTTTCCCCTCTATTTGATTTTGAGTTCATAGCCAAGAGAGAGTTTATGGAACTTTCTGAACATGAGCAAGAATACCAGATACATGTGAACACACAGACCATAGTGGCTCTTTGACCTCACTGTTTTCTGCTGAGAGACCGGAGCCACACGTATCACAGAGGCCAAATGAAAGCATGTGACTATACACAAGTGTGTGATTATACCTGAAGCCAACACTTAGCTTGAGTTTGGAACAAGGACTGAGCTTCAGTCAGGAGACCCTGGTCTCTCGGTCTTACATGCAATACTGTAAAGGAGTATTTGCTCTCAGCAGTCAAACACGTACACACAGAGCAACATCAGAACAGATCAGATGCTCACAAGTGAATAATAAGTTTAAAACCCTGCAGTTTGTCCAGATGGAAGCCTAGAGCTGTGTAACGGCTTGAACTGCTTTTAGGGCAAAATATCTACTGTTTTATAGTAATTTGAGTTACAATGAACGGTATTTTTCACTCTAGTCTCTTTAACTGTCACTATACGAAGTGCCACAGCTTGTCTTAAACCTGCTATTTACCAAAGTGAAAAGATTTCCAGGTATGAGAAAAATGCAATATTATCTGTTATAGATCAAAAAATAATAATGCTCATGATAGGATACGATTTTTTATTTTCACATATGTAAGTCTATATATTGTCTAGTATTGTTTCACTATTGTCTCATCATCAAGATTAACATTAAATCAAGCAATGAATTATTCATGAGGTGTGAATAAATGGAATTAGCCTTTCTAGCATTCACTCTGTAAATCGCATCTTCTGGATAAATGCCTTTCCCCCCCCCCTTTTTTTTTTTTATGTCTGAACACTAGGAATAATGACCTGGCTTGCAGCCTTGCTAGATTAGCTCTTGTTAGGGTGATATTTTTAGATGAACATAGATCTCATCAACCAAGAGATGTCAGGTCTACTATCATTCCTGTCAGCTTCCTAACTTCCAACAGTTTCCCTCTCCATCCCTAAACTCTGCCTTCACCCCTAGTAGCCATGGTACCTGCAGCTCAGATGATTTGTTGAGCTTGACTCATTATCTACAGTGTTGTAACAGCAGTTAGAAACTGAATGACATTCAATTAAAATGATATTAGCAGCTCAGGAGTGATTTTGTTTAATTTACTCCTACTCAGATGTAAAAACATTAGTGACTTTTTTAATTGGACCTCATAATGTCTAACTCCTACTCAAATGCAATGAAATTAAAGACTTTGGTGGCTAAATACCGCTTAATTTACTCCTACCCATCTATAATGACATTAAAGATGCTTTAGGGCAGATATTGTTTCCAATCATTTATATTCAAAAGAAATCTGAGCTTATAGGTACTATTATTGAGTATATAATAAAATCATACAAGAAATTTATCTATACGGTAGGGGATAGTTTGCTACAAGTAATATTAAAAAGCAATCATTCATTTTTAATGCAAGGATATTAAAAAGTAATGTTAAACACAAGAATTTGTGAAGTTTTCTGTTCTTCACAGCCTCTTCAAGGACACAAACCTTTCCTTTTTTAATTCAGTGTGTGGTTTTAGATGAAACATTCTTATTACATTGCACGCAGTTTTCTTAAGCAGTATGTATATGATAAATCCAAGGCTGACTTACATCATTACTGAGATAGACAGCCAAGATACTTTTCCGTAATGAAGTTCACTTCACTCTGTAACTGTGTGTAATACAGTTTAATCCAATCTTCTGAAGTTCAAATATTTTAGAAGAGTATGCGGTTCTCTGTCACATTTACACTACTTCGCGTCCCCTTAAAAAATTACTTGATCCTTACTGAGTTAATGCTGTTTGCATCCAATACAAGCACCTGCCCCATGTTTTGTAACATTGATAAGACTGAACCATCAAATCCTTCATGTCTCTTTTACTCATACAAAAATTCCACCCATTTGGTCTCTGGCATATTCCCCTCTTCTCCTTTCCAGCCTTAAAAATGCCTTCCTTCACCTACATAAACTTGTAATTATTGAAATGAAAAGCATTTACAAAATTTCACTTATGCTTGTATTATGAAGACAAGCTGTGCAGACGACAGATTGTCTCTTGAGATGGAAGAACAAGATTTGTGCTTTAATCTTGTGCTCTCATCTAGTGTGTGGCTATGGAGATGTTCAAATGGAAGAGCCTGTTCCAGGTAAGCGCCATTAAACCATTGCCAAGGGAGAGAGGAGAGATTTCTCTTCTTTCATCTTGCAAATACACAGCCAGGCATCCTTGTCCTACTGAGTGGTGGGTAGCTCAATGACTGTCTTTTCTAGTGAGAATACCTGACACCAGCTTCTTCCCAATCCAAATGGAACATGGTCCCTGAGCTTTAACAGCAAAGCCCTTCAAAGGCTTTGAAAAAAAGAATCTCTGATTCTTTTTCTGATTCTGAAGCAAGAGCCAATGCATTACTTCTGTTTGCAAACTAGTTTAAAATAATGTATTCGTTTATAATAGTTACTTCATAATAATTGTAAGGTTTCACTGTAAAAATCTGTTTTAATCCAAAACATTTGCATGCAATTTTGTAATTCTTTCCACTCAAATCTGGCATTTGGACATGGGAGATTTAGAATCCGGGCATAGAATTTTTCCCTGGACATGGGTTTGCAAGGGGTTAATTAAGCAGTGCGAGCTTGAAACACCATGGAGTTTCAACACTGTTTTGGAGCATTCATAGCAACATGAGTATCTACACGAGCACTTAAGCACCAGCAAATGCAGGCCCTCTGCTTTGACCTGCAGTGGGTCATTTGCCAGGTCACACAATAAATGGGGCTGCTCTGTTCCACTGGAGCTGGGAAGTGCATCCCCTCACACAGTTCCTCTGGATACTGCACCCTGCCATAGCATCCCGCCACACTGTCTCCTGCTTTACCAAGAGAGGGGCAAGACGGGACCACTCCAGGAATTCATGCACTATGGACTACAGCCCTTCCGGTGGTGAGCTGGAGACACGAGTCCCTTGTGAGGTCTTGGCTTTGGAGTGTGACATACAGTAAGACTGTCACAGGTATTGGACCAGAGCCTTCAATGCTTTACACCCTACATGTTTACGGCACACACGTGCAAGTGTGGTGCCACAACTCAACAATTTGGCAAGAGCTGGGAGAAACTCTCCAGGAGTCCTCTGGTGCCCTTCCTCACCTCCCAGCCCAGAAACTGTCAAGTCCTCCCAATGAAACACGGATTTTGTGCCTTGGCCTGGCACAGGTGTGAGTATCTGGAGCTGGGTAGGATCTGCCACTGTCCAGCGAGCAATGGTTAGCAGGCTGAGTGTGCTACCATGTCCCGTGTTACAGCTGCATATCTGTGTGCACCTGCACATCTATTTCAGTACCACAGCTACCCTTATTTTACCTTTTGCCCAAAAACATGTCCGGATTGACACTGGATGAACACTGTTAATGTTGTGGAGGGAAAAGGGGCACCCTAGGTACAAGAAAAGCCTTCAGAATAACAAGGTTATTAGTATACATTTGGACACAGCTCAGCTATCAACAGATAGTTACTACAGTTTTATAAATTTAACCTACTACTGATATTTAGCATATTTACTATAGATATGATTATTGTAATTATCTCTATTAAAAGTGCTCAAGAGGGACCTCTGAGCACTGATCTTTCTCCCTCTTCTTTCATTCTGGCATTTCCTTCCCTAAAGCATTCTCCAAATAACCTAATGCCAAGGAGTGCAAAACAAGCACGAGGAAGCAACGGTTATAATATGGTGAGCAATCTGAATTTCAGTGGATAATGTCTGCAAAAGGGAACACCAATAAAACACTATAAAAAAGAAAGTGGATATAAAAAACAGTGATTAACTGACCAAATTGTGACATTCCAGGATCACTGACGTCTTAAACATACAAAAAATACACGAGGACTTCTATGGCTTCCATGTCTCAAATATAAAAGGAATCTTTGACAGAACACATTTCTAAATACCTTGCACATATAGTAACAATAACTCAATATCACCAATTCAGGTGTGAAATTACAAATTTCGAGATACATAGCCAAGTACAAATTTGTCTGTGCAGGAAATATCTCAGGGTGCAAAACAGTAAAGCACAAACTCAGCTTTATTTGCAGTTTTTTGTGTACTTCCCCGAGAGCCTGAGGCATTTTTGAAGTCAAGGATACTCTGACAGATGAAGTTCTTCAATGGATTGAGACTTAGATGCCTACACTGTTTTATGTTAACAAGACACTTAAAAAGAGAGAGAATATACATCTTCAGCAGGAAAAAAAAACAACTGTGTAACCTTCTTCTTCTAAGATGGGCAGCTAAGATGGTCAAATACAAAATGCCACCTTCATCTAGTTCCCCTATGCCAGTAACGTGGCCTACAAGCAGATCACTTCCCATGGAATTCACCAACCACAGGAAAGCATGGTCCAGAATGGGTTTAAGAACATCAACTCCCTGTTACCACACTGCTGATCGGACAATTCCATTTAGTCTTGGTGCTGTGACTGCCACACATTTAGGCACCCTAATTCTCATTATGGGTTCTTGAACTGGTATAGGGAGCACTTAAACAGCCTGCATCCTCTCCTATCTAACATCATAAAGCCATTATTTAACACATGCACTAACAAACCTCATATATTTTCCAGTTTTCTGGAAAAAAGAAAACTTTGTTTACTGTCTCTAACATCTATTTCTGTCACCTCAACCAAAAGAAATGTTTCTGTTGCAATTAGTTCAGAATTGTTTTGGGAAAGAGGAAGATACTGTCTAATTTCCATGGTGGAAATTTTAATAAACAGCACCCTCAAGAGGATTAGAACTCACTTCCTTTACTGTTTGGTTTAAAAAAAAAAAAAAAAAAATCGGTTGCTAAGCTACCACTTTTGAATACAGCCAGAATCATTTCCAAGGGTTATTTAAGGTGTTTAACTACAGAGCAGACACTGTGCAGGAACCCGGGTGTGCACTAATATCCCCCCATCACAAGTGCTTCTGTGGTGGCCCCTGAGGCATCTGCATGGTTTAGTGTGAAACTGAGGCTTGCCAAGATCAAACAGGCAATCAGTCCCCATTATGAGGTGATCCTTTAAGAAGGTGGCTTTGGAAACGGATGAGGAGACAGGCTGCTTCAGGGCTCCCTGTTGCTCTGCACATTTGGGAAAGTCCTTGTGAGAAAAGCTAATGTAAAGACAGTTCTCATGTTTTGATCTGAGGGTGCAGAGCCATCCTGGTTTGTGGGCTGAAGGCATGAGAGCACACCTAGACTATTTCCTTACACTACACTGGCATGAGACCCAGACACACATTGTGGACATTTGGGGAGGAAGCATAATAACTATACCTCCCTCCGGGTAATGGAAGGGCTGACTGGAACTAAAGGCACATTGCTAGTGCCCTTCTTCCCCAGGACAGACAGGAGGTCACTAGCTGGGGCAGCTGCCAGCAAGATTACAACCCCCATCCCCATAAATCGCAGCCTAAGACAAGTGATCTTCAGAATTCTGAAGGAGAGCAACTTGTGTGGAATGTCTGGATCTAGTAGCGAAGAGATCTTAAAAATCAGATCTCAGAACAGAAATTGAATATGCTGAGGACAACCGCAATTTGCATAGCATCAGGAAAGTCACTCTGGTACTTCATTCTACCATATGATGGAGGGTACATATTTTCTTTGCAGAAGTAACACCATCCAGATGTCTCTTCCCTCTTCCACTCATTCTTTCCAACTGAACACATATCATATCAATACCACTAAAACTGATTTGCTGCCTTTTTAGTCCTAACTTCACTGAAAAGGAAGACTTCCAAGAATACCAGAACACTCAATGTTAAATACAGCTGTAATTTACAGAGTGAATAAATTTGATTCCCATTTGGATGTTTCTCTCCGATGTGTTGCCAATGTTCAGGTACCAAAAATTAGATCTTTGACTGTAGGTTTAAAAAGCATCTTGCAACAATAAAATAAAATCTTGAGAATTAAAAGACAACTAGATAATTCAGAATAGTTATTTTACACTTAATTTAGTAAACCAACTTTCAAGGGGTATGTGTTGCGTACTCACTCTGCTGCAAACGTATTGGCAAATGCTGTTATTTAGCCTTTTTGTTTTAATAATGAACATTTTCTATGTACTTATCAATTTTTAGAAGAATATTTATGCGTTAAAAAGATACCCTTACTTTTTAAAAACTCACCATGATCTAAGGAAGCCTAAGCAAGGATAGCCTTCTGACGAGCAGCCAGATCCATGCCTAACGTTGTTTCCAAAGAGTGTAAATTCCTAGAGATGGAGTACCCAGCCAGATACCGATGTGACTGGGACCATCAGAGGGCACATTTAATCTATATGTCAAAAGGAAGCTGCTTTTTCAATTCTGAAGTGTTTTCACAGTTGCATTTTGGTATGAAGAACTATTTTTAAACTACTTTCGAAAGGCATTTTTACAATTTTTTTATCTAGATTTTTTTCCAAAGCTAGACATGAGATGACACATATATATTGAAGAAAACTTGGGCAGAAATAATGTATATCTGATCATTATTCCCTGGAACAACAATAAAAAGCTGCTTATCTGTGATCATCCTACTTGGCTGTAGCATTAACTTAGATATAAAAACTTTCAAGATCACATTACTATAAGCTCCACAAATTATCTGTTATACAGACATGAATGATTCTAGTCCCATTATTCTGAGATAATTAATTTCCTCCCCTTCTCCCAAGTTTTACTGCCCTTTCTTAGCATGTCTGGCCAATTTTCTGACACGAAAGCATTACTCAAAAATACTGATTGTTTACTTAACTTATCATGTACAGCAATTTTGGTTTATTATTTTAAAATCCATATATGTACACCTCTATATGTAGGTTCCACATGAATAATACAGGTTAACATACAGCAATTACCTCTATCTTCTAATTGCTTTACTAATTTTGATATAAAAGTGGGCAGGCAGCTTTTGCGTAGCTGTTAATTAAGATTTCTTTTTCACCCTTCTCGAGTAGTATAATGACTGGGGTAGAAATACAGCTTAACCTACATTTCACACTCAACCATATTCCTTTTTATGCTGTAGTTAACAAAGGTGCTCATGAATCAGCTGAAAATCTCAGTGTATAGTTGGATGACACTTTTCTACATCTAACAGCAACCCTCAGTTACAAATGCCAAACAGGAAGAGCACATCTGTGAAAAACAAGCCTCTTAAACTGAACGAATGAATAACAATGATGTGTGGGTTGTGCTTTCTATGCAGCAAACTCTGGGAAGACCTTTCTGTGAACAGCTATCTGATAACAATTGGAGACGCTTTGGTGTTCCTACTCGCCTCCCACAGCCCTTTGTATCAGCAGCTCAGCAGAGAGAGTCTGACAGCAAGATTCCTTTGTCATTTGAAATCTCAGGTACTGTAACTCAGCTCAGTGCTGCACAAAGGAATCTCTACTGAGTGGCTGTGTGTTTCTACAGAAGAGAGAAATTTCTCAATGGCTGGCTCTCGGTGTGCAGCATGAATGTTATCTTCCAGTTATCCCAACTAAATCACTCTCTGCTAAGAAACCTTCCATCACTTTGGTCTCCCTGATTTGCACAGAGCAGCACCCTCATTTCCACATAAACAAACTAAAGCCCTACATCACCTACCTAAAGCCCTGCCTATGCTACGAGGACCTGTGTTGCATGCAGTTCCTCTCCCAGTTAGTTGCAAGGGTGAGGAGAACCTGTGCTTAAAGCACCACTAGGTTCTCCAATACCACACTGAAAATGTGCAAGTCTATAAAAATGGAAATTGCAAACTCAAAGTTCATCTTCATATCCAAATTTTAGTGTAAGAGGCATTTCCCCATCATTCTCATGAACCCATCAGAGGGACACTGGATATAAATACAAAAATACAGAAGCACGAGCATGAGCAAATAATTCTCAACTTCCAAGTCAGCCACAAACAATCCCCCCTCCCTTTTTTGCACCCGTCATATTAAGGAAGGGCTAAAAGTATTTGTAATACTTCAGTCATCATATCAGAGACAGGTCCAGAGAGACAGGATAAGGACACCAGCACTGGCAAATTCACACTGGTCTTTTTCCTCAAGCCCCACATCAATATTTACATAATTCAGCAACATAAACCCAAGGAACTGTTAGAGTTCATTCCTGAAAAGAACCTCCTTTAACTGCTAGAGGCAGACCTCTCTAGACCAGAAGAGCAGATTGAAGCCATGCAAAACTTCTTACATCAAGAATAGGGCTACGCATTTTTGATAGATGTAACAAACACTTTTAATTTTGCAGAAAGTTCTCTCCCATCTCAGCAGAAGGCAAGTTCTCAAACACTTCAATGACATGAGAAACAGGCTCTGATCTGCTCACTTTCCTTCTTGCCAAAGCAGACTACGATTTTCCAAATGCGTAAGACCATTTTCTCCCAACATAAAATCCCAGTCACTGAAATCAGAGTCTGACAACAGTTAATTTATTTGGACTCCTACCTCATCAACATGCTAGAGCTTCAGGCTGTAGCATAATCTCAGCATTTTTCTCTCCTGAAAAACAGATGCTACTAGGAGGAAATAACTTTGTGCTTTACAGCAATTGTCACATTCCCAAAGACAATTTCTTCTCATGCCTTTCATCAAAAAGAATTACCAAAATAGAATCTTTTTACAGACTCTTAGGAGTTCCCATCCATGGCTTTCCATACCTACACTTGACACCATTTGCCCAGCTATAATTAAAGATGAAAAGAGGAAACACTGTTTAAAATCACCAAATCTCTGATGGGTTTGCTCCTATCCGAAATCTGTGAATGTGTAGGAAAAGAACCTGCTTTACTGAAAAGATTGGGAATGTATGTTATATTCAATGTGCTGTTACAGTGATGAACTGCAGCACCCAAAAGTCAAAGCACAGGTCTCTGGGGTACAACCCCCTGTTCTGTCACTGCTACCCGTACAAGGGACACTCATATCCTGCACCTCTGATTTCCCTACCTGTAAAAAAGTTAATAAATAGCTGCTTAACACAGATGTTTCAACATCATTGCCTTAGCATTTGCAAGCCTTTACAGGTCCTAGGCTAGAAAGCACTCAATGAAAGCTGAAAGTAATATTGGTTTAGATCATATTTTCTGCATTTTTTTTTGTCCTCTCGTTCTTAATTTTGAAGGACAACTGCAATTGCAGTTCATCCATTTAGGCTTATCCTAAAGTCATTATTTGTTATGATGCTGTTCCTGCCTTCAACTACAAAGAAAATGACTATCCCTACCCCCTCACAGGCAGGATTAACAGCCACAGAAAATGAGTTATGGTTACTCTCACTGACAGGAGCTCAGAAGCAAATTCATTTTCAAAAGTCCACCTAAGCCCAAGAAAGAATTCTGCTCCCTGTGTCTTCTTAATTCTTCCTCACGGGTACATAACAAAAGTACACAATGTGCTTTTCTTCATCACCAGTCTGCACACTCAAGACGTATGCTGAGATCTATTGGTGCTGAAGGCAGTGTGTGACCCAGGTGGTGTAAAATAAGCAGTGCAACACAATACAGAGCCTGTGTACTCACATTAAATTTTTTTTAATAAAGCATGTATTGAAAACATTGCCAGCCCAGGTGGATTATTTTTAGGTGGAATAATAATTACTTTACTCATGTCTCTGTCAATCTCTAAGTAAGCAGGCTCTGTATAGTGTTCAGTGAGACTGTTTACAAATACATTTGTACTAAATTGGTAGTAACCAGCCTCAGTTTTTCCTTCAATTCATAGTTTCACATTTCTTAGCAGAACAGGTACTGGATGCAGCTACACAGGCTTATTTTGGCTGAATTTAGTTTAGAAGAGCCATAGATTCTGGCCTGACTGTTTTTAATGCCCTTTATCAGTAGATGGATGGGCATGCTCATCCGCCTTGCTCAGAACCAAGCTGTTACCCAAGTACCCAAGCACTGCTAGCAGCTTTTGCCTACCAGACACTACTGAAGAAAGCATCCTTAAATCAGCTGAAGACACAACATTGTGGGATAAAAATATAAACTGGATGCCAATATACTGCACAGTGCTTATACAGATCAACTCCACACAACAATGACCTCCAAGCAGCCTTCCAAAGTGAAAAAATTTCAGTTTAGAGATCAGCATCCAGCTTCTAACCAACTTCAAAATCACAGACCATGTTAAAAAACAAATGGCAACTCTGTTCTGACACTATTTTGAAGAGATCTGTTTTCTGAACTTGTAGTGTAAACATGTACTTAGCTACCTGCAGCTGCAGTGAAACAAAATGATTGTGTTCTCTACGATTCACAGTAATCAATACATGAAAACTAAATAAATTAAATTCTCACCAAAAGTGAGAGAAGATATGAGACAAATATCAGATGTATAACAGCTGCAGCCTTTCAATAGGTGCCTCCAGGACACACTGCAAGTGTGCTCCATGTCCTATACAATGAGGGACACACACATTGCAAGTCATTGGGAACGTTCAGCATTGTTACGAACGAAGCACATGTGTTCTGATCTGTTCTGTGTCCAGTCCTGAGCAAGAACACACAAGACTCAAGAGCCACGTGTACACACTCCTGCCACAAACAGCCGCAATAAGATCCATCAAATCTTACACAGTAAAGAACTTCCTACACAGATCCAGGCTGTAGGATCATTGCTTTAATTGTTTCTTTTCTCAAATACCAAGAAAACAATGACACATCTCCCAAAGTTTACCTGGAGAACATGTCCTAATCCTGCTTCATGAGCTGAAGCCTAAGGATTTCAACTTTGCTTTGGTTTTTGGTTTTGTTAAACTAGAAAGTCTTCATATGTTTAACAAAATACTTATGAGTATGAACTCAGGTCTTCCTGTTCTCAGTATCTCCTCTACCAAACTGGAGTAGATGCTTTGCTAGATTAGATCATATGCTAACTTTGCATATTAAAAAAGTGGATGGAAATACCAACTTACATTTATTTTAATACAATTGTGTGATTTGAGGTTTATAGAGCCATGCATAAAGCATTTGTCATTCCACCTTTAACAAAACTGATCCATTAACTCTGGCCATATTTTTAGTACATAGTTTGCTACAAAAGCATTAGGAGACATTATGAATCATTCTGGCATTATGAGAGTTAATAGAATACTATATATTTTTCAGGATTATTAATATTTAGTGTCGTTCAGTAAATTAAAAAATCAAGTTTAACTAAGGTTAAAAATATCTGATGATACAGTACATAGATGATTGTAAATGTATATTAATGAAGCTTTACACAATTGACTGGATATCTTTTCGTTAATCACTCACAAACCCATGCCAAACATATATCAAAGACGTCAGCTCCTTTTTCATCCAATCTTCTGACATTTCATTATTATGGTTACCTGATTAATGGATGCAATAATATATGTGGCATGATATGATATGTTCACATTAAATTTTAATCAAATATTACTAAATTCAGAAAACATTAAGTAAATCATGACTGATGAGGCAATATTGCTGTACTGTCATATTGATGGTTAGAGAAACTCACTATGGAGAGTTACAGATTAAGGAGGAGAAGTAAATCTTATGAGGAAATAGAAGTAGCTCAAGTTTAACTAGTTGGTTCTTTTAAAATTGCCTTCCAGCCAAAGGCTGAATATTAGATCCATCAAAAGTATTCCAGTGTCTGTAACTGATATGAATGCTGTGTTTTCTTATACTGCAAGTCGTCTCATTCTTTAAAAAGCATGGATTAACATATACTCTGCACAAGGGCCTTTACCAAAAGATGATGGCCTATGCAGGGAAAAGAACATTATTCCCCACTGCAGTTTGGAAAAATTAGCCCAGTTTTTTAAAAAAACTTGCTCTGACTTAAGCAGCAGGGTGTCAGGCACATGGAATGCACTTGGTCTGTTCATTTTTACCTTAATTACACTATTGTGGCTTTGCAGGAGGTGTGCAGAAAGACAGATGGGGGTTCATGTTCACAGCCTAGATCTACAAAGATAAGATGGTTTCACTCTGGAAAACCAGAGAATGTGCCTCTACTGCTGCAGACAGCAGCTTTCTTTTCAGCTTTACTCCAGTAATTAACATGTTAATATGAAAATTTGGTACTCGTATTTGGCCATAATTCTATATTGCACTTTTAACTGACAGCCAGGAAATAAAACACTGAACTGGCTCTTTCCTGCTGTGTTTAAAGCTGAGAGAGACCTAATTGTATTCATCTACTTACATTTCCTGTTCTAGTAAAATTTCAGATGGGATGTGCTTATGTTGTCCTATGTCTGCCTTGGACATCCACCTCCCCACTCCCATAACCAAAAAGTTCAACTTATAATTTTGAGCATTACTCTTCTTTGTAACGAACAAGTTCTTTACCCAGAGTAAAACTCCATCTCATGAGCGTTAGATGACACTTTAGAAGCTAAACGATGAATCCTAAAAAACAGTACTGGAGGGAGTACTAGCTAAAAGACTGCAACAAAACTTTTCAAGTATTAACATGTCCCGAGAAAACTTAGTCCAGAGAATTTAGAGCTCCTAGAAATAGATAGTCTGAGGTGCTAATTCAAAACTTTCAATGTTATAATCTATGATTATTCTTGTGTAGAATGTCAGTCCCATGGTACAGACTAAACTGGTCTCTTCTTTCATTTGTTTGTACCTTATATATAAAAATAAAAGGGAGACAGTCTTGTCATATAACCATCTTTTTGGTAGACTCTTATGCCAAGATAACAGATGTTACTGGATTTAATTTTGACTATGTGAAGTAGCATACAAATCCTGCTTAACTGCATAATTAATTGTATTCAAAAACGAATGCATTGCATAGTACTTGCCATAAGACCTTTCCAAAATGCTGTTTGCTTCTTCATGTCCTGGTCTAACTTTCAATCCTTTTTCTTGTTTTGAAAGATTATGAGGGGTGTAAGACTGCATGTTTACCAGCATGGGAAATCTCAGTGCTACTGCACTCCAAATAAATACTACTCAATTCTGCAGCTATACTCTGAATATTAAGAGCAATAAATATTTAACGTGCTTAGCTGGATTTTTTTTTTGGACAACTTGCTTTTTGCTAGAAGTCATTCCATATGAAGTATTTCAAGGGAAAGCATACAGATAAAAAAGGCAGAAAAGGAAATTAAAATGCTTAAATGGATACAATGAAATTAAGCACCAACTGGGAAGAAGCACTGAGTACCAATGTATCTTGGTAGCCCAGCTGAGCTACTGGTTTATTACTGGTTAGCTGTATGGCACAAGGACTTCAGTTAAACACCTTCTGCTATAAAAGAGGGTTTGGTATTTTTTACATGTGATCAGCTCATAAAACCTAACGTGAACAGTTATGAGAATAATTACAGCAAATCACTAAGTTATCTTCCTCCATACCCAGATAAGTTCTGTACAGTTACAAGATTAAAAATCACAAAATTCCTGTGAGTGTAAGACCTAATAAAAATGGAAGAATACATCCAAACCCACAGCTCTTACCTCAGGCAAACTCCCACTGGTGTTGGCACCTCATGCGATGCAGAGAAGAGTGCAGACACTTCAAACAAAATTGCCTGGAAAGGTTTGATTCACTCTCACTTGATTAATTGAATGAGTATATTATAAGTCAGTCTTGCAGCTCTTGCTTTTCTCAGGAATGGAAACATACCAGAAAAAAAAAGAGGTAACTCAAGGTTCTCAGTAAACTTCAGATCAGAGTATGATGTTATGGCTCAGGACTTCAAAAATCTGCAGGTTTCCACTAGAATCACCTGTTAAAAACAAGATCCAGCTTTTAATGACCCAACATAGCTTTGTAGTCTACAGAGTTGTGTCAAATACCAGACCTTTTGTCAGAAAGTCAACTTGAGATCGGTCTATTTCTTTGCATTACAGTCTCAGAGAGGAAAAACAAAAGAATCCAGAAAATTTTTGACTGAACACTCAGGACATGTGATGTTCACTGTATGTTGAAAATGTGTCGGTTTCTAAGGGCGAGGAAAACAATAATGTTCTGTCCAGAGAAACACAGTTGTGGAGTTAGGATAAGAGAGCCAGTTTAGAGAAAGAGAAACAGAATTAGTACTAGTGATGCAAGAACAGAACCTTCATATCCTTTAGCAAAGTAAAGCTGCTAAACAAACCTACTTTTGTCCAAGCTTTTTAAATCCCAGAAACCAGAGCTGAAAGGGTCTTTTAAATTTGTGGATAAGGCCAGCTGAGAGAAGCATTATTCAGCCGCCTGTGGCAGCATTTAGGAAGGCAGTAACAGAAGCAAGGATGCAGCAGAGGGCCTTTCAAAGATGAGCATGAGTGGAGCAGCAGGTCTGAGTTGAGGAAAGAGGGGCAGGCCTGTGGGTTATTGGTGAAAGGGGATTTGTGGCAAGGGCGTGAAAGTGATGAAAGGGAGGGTGGTGGCTTTATAGTAGAGCTGTATGAGAGAAAATGTACTAAGAAATGTTAGGAAGAGCCTTGGGGCCATGGAGCATTCATGAAAAACATGGAAATCCTCACATTTTGATTTCTCATCACTTTCAGATGGCCAGTTCTTTTCAACCACCATTTTAGATGTCAGAAATATATCAGCCCTATTCAATATAAAATAAAAAGTCAGTATATCACTGACATCACTATGCTCTCACAAAATACTGAAAACAGGAAGGTTGCTGCTCAACTTAATACTGAGGGCTTATGAACACAAAGACAAACAGTTTTCCTGGTATCTTGCACCTGGACAAAGTATTGCAAAGGAATACTACTTAGCCTTTCACCATTCCCACCAACTCCTTTACCTAAATTAGTTGTTCTGAGCAAAGAAATCACACTATAAATATAATTAGTTACTTGGAACCTGATCTAAAGTCTAATGAAATCAGCATAAAGCTTACAGAGAGAATGAGCTATAAAGAAAATATTAGTTTGATTGCTGTGGGCAAAACTACTTTCAGATCTAAGCAGAGGATTTAGCTATTTTATTCTGCAAGCAATGAGAAAATATCTTCTTGATTCTAAAACTAAAATAAGAGACCTAATTAATTCTGGAGCACCACAGCCATATACATTACTTCTTCGTATGCAGGAATCCAATAGTTTCTTTTTTAAACAGCAGTATTTAAAAATGCATTTAATTTAAATGGTTGTGGTTCCTCTTTTCAGTAAACACATGTGAAGGCATACATTGTGTTTAAATATAATAAATACAGCTAAAATCATGCATCTGGGTCAATCCTCTGCATGTAATCAGGATTATGAAAATTTAGTTTTTCTTATCTTTCTCAATAAATGGTCTGTGTACAGACGACTGGAAATTTATTCAGACATGGTCTTGGTTGTGTTCTTGTATTTTAACTCACCAGTTCTTTCTTCCCTGCAAATCTGACTGATTTCAAATTCTGTCAGTTGCTCTGGTAGCTAAGTGCCAAACTGTGGTTGCTGATTTCTAAGCTGTGCTCAAGTTCTTTCAGAGAAAAAATTCTCATGCCAAGGCACTGTAAATTGTAAGTTTTCTGCCCATTTTAACGACTCACTCTTTTGGTTCTGATTGCTGACCACATGTAATTATAAAGGAAAAGGCCACAGAGGACCTTGAGAAGGCAAAATCCAAATAGACACAAAAGGGGTAAAGGTGACTGGAAAAGCTTTTCGTTCAGTTTGCACCTTCTCCAAGATTTCACTGTCCTGAACCCCCCAGTCCTCTGAATGAGGTTTCTTCAGCCCCGGTTGTCAAAGCCCTCCTTCACCCAAATGCCTTGCCCACAGCTCCTCTCAGGCATTCCCCAGAGGCAACCCAAAGAGACACAGCACATCCAGGGGGAAATCCTAAAATCTGGTTATTCTGAAAAATCTGACAAAGGGAAGGAGGCCCATCAGTTTGATGGCTCTGTATACGTGTGGTGGGAAAAAAATTGTCAGAGGAATAGGGGAATCCCTTTTGTTTCAAAAGTGCTTCTTCAAAGAAACAGACATCCCCATGTCTCTTTGAGGAAGGCACTGTGTGGGAGGCTCTGTGGGCCCTCCTACAATGCCATGACTGAGAAGCCTGTCTTTAACTGGAGCTTCACTGAAAATGCACAGTCCAGATAAAATGCAAAGGCACAAAGAGTAAATAAAGAAGTAGTCAATGCTAAGCAAAGTGTGGGCCGAGGAATTCTGCCTCCTAAGGAGGTGACAGTCAAATGAAGCTGGCTCATCATGTGTGTCAAAAGCAGCATCAGACAGGTAAATAGCAATTCTACACTTCCCTCCTACTCTAAAATTCCACCCTTAAAACGCAGGGTATTTTAGGAAGCTTCCTGCTGACAGGCACATCCTGCCCAGAATTACATTTTAATAGCTCTTCTTTTAGACAAACATTTAATTTATACTTATACAGTCAACATGCTATTCCCATGCAGTCCCTTGGGAGGAGCAAAACATGCAAAACACAGAAAGGGTGGTAATGTAAAGAAATAATCAGTCTTAGTTCATTGATAAGTTTGCAGATAATGTAGTAGAGTATTTACTATGGTGCTGTTTTCTCTGGAGGGCAACTTTTTATCTCTTGGATCAACTCCATAGACTCTGGCAGAAAACAGTAGCCATTTTCAGTCCTGTGCAGAGGAGGTTGGCACGCCATCTGAAATGAATATGTGACATCCAGCACTCCAGAATCTTGGTATTTTGGACAAAAATCCACAAAATGCCCCAAGACTATTCTCTGAGTAAAGAAAAACTTCCATATAAATTTAGATTTTTTGAAGTAGCAATAACATCCCTATATCACATTAAAGCTAATTTTACAAAGATAGAGATAAGGTTACAGGTTTTACTTGCTTTCTGCAGCCACTTCGGGGCTTTGCAACATGATGCTTCTTGAAGGACCGGGGCACAATGGTATTTTCATTTTGCCAAAGCCAAGAAGTACTACCTATCCACACACTGGCTTGACACAACAACACAGCCCCTAAAACCTTTATTCTGTTGATACAATATCCCTCAATCCTTTAGGTTCCATTCTACAAGTAGTAGATTGGCCCAGCATGTTACTCCTTTTTCCACTGAAGATAATGTGTCTTGAAATGAACACTGACTGTCTCTTAAAACCCAATAAATTAAATTGCCTTTCCTCAGCCAGCAGCAGGAGTAATGGAAAAGATTTCTCAGAACTTGTTTGTTTGATTTCTACAGAAGTGTTTGACCTAATGATCTATTTTAGCAAATTGGTGTGACTTATGGATAACTGATAAGCACACAGCAAAAACCAGCTACGCAATTACCTGTCACAAGTCAAATATTTTATGCAAAATTAAAAATTATACACAAACAGATCAGGAATACAGTTTGAATAAATAAATAAATTAAAATCTCCAGTTCCATCACCAAAGAAGAAAAAAGAAAAGTTAGTAAAGTGGCTAGAAATAACAGCTTGACAGTATGTAATTTAACTGCCAGTGTATCTAAAATCTCATCCTACATAATATTTAGCAAGATCATCAACATCTGCCTCTGAATTAACGCAGTATGGAAAAGGATAATCAGCCAGCTAAGTGTGTAAGATCTGATGTTTAGATGCAAGAAAATCAGTAAATTGTGACACATTAACTCAGTATAATGTCATTAACAACTGAGCAACCAAGCTTTGTGTTCGAATGTAAAGACCTTTGGCAAACTTCTTCCTTTGTAGCACTACCGGAAAAGAGAGGAAAAGGCCAGGCTGCACAGGGCTGAGGATTAGAGAAGGGCTTGTCACTGTGAAGAGGTACAGTGACCAAGTGGGATGGCCAAAATGGGTGCTATACTCCTACAGATAACAGCTAAATATTACTCTTTCATGAGTGTGTGTCCATGAACTAAAAAGAAGGGAAACATAATGGTTCAGTACAATAAAACAATTCAATTTTATCGTCTCAAGTCTGAGTGTTAGTGCTGACAGTGAAGTGCCAAGTACCCTTTCTCCTTCACCCAGGCCAACCTGTGCCTTTAACAACTGATACAGGACAACTTCACCTATCTACTATTCAATCAATGGGCTCTAGTTCAAAACCATCTGGACTACATGGGATCTGACTTGCTGATACATAATGAAACAAAGTGATAGATAAATTCTTGCAAATGAAAATGGGAACTAGCAAGGTGTCTTTGGGAAGCTCCTTGCCAGAAGAGACTATCTCGTCTAACCACATATATTAGAAGGAAAACTCCCCCCAGCACTCCCATGTTGCAGAGCTAGTCCCTACAGCACCGGGATAGCTGAGAGCTATGGCATATCAGGCCATGTGGGCTCCCTCAGAGACCCACAGACGTCACTCATGCCTGAGGATCGCAGCTATAAAGGGCACAAAGGAAACTCTGAGCTTTCTTTACTTGCTGCTAATTAGCTTTTTCACTTCTTATTTTCTGGATATCTCAACTTCAGCCCTACCTTCTTTTCTCTCTCCCCTTTTTTCTCGCCTTCTTTCCCGTTTCAGACTAATATTGCCATGCTCCTATGAACTCGTGCCACCTTTTGTTCCATCTGACAAAGTTACACACAATCCCTCTATAGCACTTTTCTCCTCTGGTCTTCACAAAACACAGAAGTTGTGTGGACCACGACGCTCACTATGTTCAGTGGTGTAACAGCTCAGTGTCCTGTTCAGTGCCCTGCTTTGATGGTCTCTCTCAAGAGAGTGTATTTTGAATAATTAATCACAGAATCATTGACCTAACACTGCCAGGTCCACCACTAAACCCTAAGCACCACATCTGCAGGTTTTCTGAATACTTCCAAGGACTGCTATTCCATCACTGCCTTGAGCAGCCTGTACCAAATGCCTGACAGCCCTTTCAGTGAATAAATTTTTCCTAATATCAAATCTAAACCTCCCTGGGTGCAATTTGTGGCCATTCCCTCTTATTCTATCATTTGTTACGTGGGAGAATTGACACTATTGTGCTGTTAGCACATACATGGTGATATGGCAATTTTAGTACCATTGCCATTGTCACCTGTTTCCATATACTGCTATTCCTGCGATGAAAAGCCATGAGGAGCCCTGGTACTTTTACTGCTTTGTGACTCCACTGGGGGAACTTTTCCCCACAGGAATCCCACTCTCCCCTCATCACAGCCCTCGGTGTCTGTCCCTTAAGCCTCTACCTAGAGCTTTTAAAGTGTTTTTTGAGCTCCCATGGGATAGAAGGGTTTAGTAGCAGAGCCTTTTTCATTACCTCACATTTTCTCTATTCCCATCAATGAGCATCATCTGGAAGAAAGAGCTATCACAGTAACTTGAACGCAGAGAAAAATAGCAAGAATATAGCTGAGAGGTGAGGAAGATAGTTCTCTTTTTAAAGCATTTCAATTAAACTCACCCAGTGCTGGTTTTAAAGCTTCTGTGTGGCAGTGGCTGAGTGCAGAGTTTTAGAGGCCTCAGACTGACAGTATAGCAGCTGGCTTCTGGTGTCTACGTACAACTATACACAAATTTTACTTGCCAGTTTCGGCCTTACATTGGCTTACATCCATTATTTTGAATTATATCCTCCTGACATTTATTAAAGACCTGGGGATGCTGACTTGACACTGCACAGAATATGATGCAAACTCAAACATAACCATTTCTTACTCTTTGAGAGCCACGTCACTTATTCCTAGGCAAGGTTTTGACCAGACATTCATATTTTCATGCATGATTTCTTTACATCCTCTCTGTGCTGCATTATAAAAGGCACTTATTTAACTGGTGTTGCACTAAAAACCTCTATGAGCCATGCTGGGGGCACTTTTCCCCATGGACACCCCATTCTTCACCTCAGCAAGCCCCAGCAGGCAGCAGGGCATAGAAAGGCATTAAATAATACTGATACTGAGGGCATTAAATAATACTGGACCAAGAATCAAATCTTGGGGTATGCCACTCATCACTGGACACCAGTGGAACTCTGCCACTGATCACAGCCCTCTGAGCCTGGCAGCTCAGCCAGTTTTCAGTCCATCTCTGGGTCCATTTATCTAGATCACGCTTTATCACTTCCTATACAGTGATGTTATAGGAGATTGTCAAAAGCCGTACAAAGTCGAGACAAACGTGCATACGTGGCTGCAAACTTGGATTAGAAATCTCTCTGTAAGACTAATCACCCTACAGAACAATCGTTAATACCAAAATACTTCAAAATCAAGATCATAAGCAGCAATCTCCAAGGAGTGGCTGAGGTCACTTGGTTTGTTTAGCCTGGAGGAGACTGAGGGGAGCCCTCACTGTGGTCTGCAACATCCTTATGAGGGGAAGCAGAGCGGCAGGCACTCATCTCTTCACTCTCGTGACCACTCACAGGGCTCGAGAAAATGGCATGAAGCTGAGTTAGGGGATGTTTAGGCTGGATGCCAAGAAAAGGTTCTTCCCCAGAGGGAGGTCGGGCACTGAACAGGCTCCCCAGGGAAGTGGTCACGGCCCCAAGCCTGACAGAGCTCAAGGAGTGTTTGGACATCACTCTTGAGCACATGGTGTGACTCTTGGGGTGTCCTGCGCAGGGCCAGGAGCTGGCCTCGATGATCCTGATGGGTCCCTTCCAGCTCGGCATATCCTACGATTCTAAGATTTCCTTTTTTTTCTTTTTCCCTTCACCACTTTAGGTCTTAACTTCTCCAAGAAGCAAGGAAGGTGACGTTTTTCTTTATTTATTTTTCTTCACCCTCGTTGACTGGCACACCCTTATGGGAAGGGTGAACAAATCCCTCTCTATTCCTGATTTCCCCCCCGACCCGCGCTCTGCCCTCAGGGCGGGAGGCGCGCGCGGCGCCCGTTGCCCCGGCGACGCGGCCCCGTAGTCTCGCGAGGCGCGCCCGGCTCTCGCGGGCAGAGCGGAAGCGGCCGCCGTGTTTACAACCCGCGCCGGGGCCGGGACGCGCCGGGCCGGGGGCACCGGCGAGCGCCCCCCGCCCATGTGCCCGCAGCCCCCGCCGCCCATGGAAGTGATGGAGGGGCCCCTCAACCTGGTGAGCGCGGGGAGTGGAGGGGAAGGGGGGTGCGTCCTGTCAGCTGGTGCCGCCGCTGCTCCCGCCGCTCGGGCAGCGGGAAGAGGGTGACACCCCTCGGCTCCTACCCACGGGTAACCGGGCGGAGAGGCGCGACCTGAACAGAAAAAGGGGCTCTCGCCGCCCTTCTTTCCCCCCAGACACCTGTTCAGGTCTCGTGCCAGGCCCTGCCCGGACGGGAGCGGGGCCCAGCGGCCGTCCCGGGCCGGAGGCGGCTCCGGGGAGGGAGGAGGGTGCGCTCGCCCCGGTCCCGCCGGGGGCAGCGCTGCTCCGTGCCCGGGAGCGCGGCGGGAGGGGAACCACCCGGGTCCGTGTCCTGGCTTGTTTAGATTGGAGGGGTGTGTGGGGACATGGCGTTGCAAAAGCGAGGGACAAGGGAAATTCAGGAAGGAAGCGTCTAAAGGAAACGTCCGGATGACACAGGCCATATCCACGAGAGTTTCAAGAGTTTTAGAGGCTTGTCGGGGCCTAGTACTGGCTAAGTGCTTCCTTTAATTTCGGAAGGTGAAATGCTTTACAACCTTAAATCAGTAATTGGTCTGCTTAAACTAAATTACTAAGGAACCTGAACTGAAACGCAGGTGGTCTGAAAAATGCATCTTCACAAAAGCTTATCAGATGTTAAACAGCCTAAATTGGCAGGTCTCTGCCCCATAGGCAAGATCTAGGTCAAGAAGAGTTAGTTCTCTGCTGCCCTGTGGGTTTTACCAAAGCTGTATCTTGGCTATGTGGTGACACACAGAGCATTCCCTTAGAAAATAGGCTTTGGTCCAGCAGTCCAGTTAGCCAGAAGCAGCACACTGGGAATACAGCTCTACTGCTTTCAGGAGCGAGTTTGGTCCAGGAGTTGTTCAAACATCGCCATGCAAACTTCAGACTTGTGTCAGTTTAGTTTTTAATCAAAGCTTATTTACACCAGGATGGTGTCAGTGCTGACAAATCCTTGCCGACAGAGTCAGGTATTTCTGGATTGCTCTCCCTAGTTTCAGAAAGACTTAGAGAACTGTCATTGCAGACCACCCATGGAATTAGGGCTGACAGTGTAGTAAGGAGATGATCTATTTAGATCTGTCAGTATGTCAGCATTGTGCTGTCTCACTTTTTACTCTGTCTACTGAAAGACTGATTAAAATAAGGAACAGCAGGAAATCGGAAAGCTCTTGTAACCTGTTGATACCATGGGGTTAAAGTCAGGCAAACTTAACAGCATGGTAATGCAAGAGGGCTGAACTATAGCTATTTCACAAACACGGTAAAAACCTTTTTAAAAAGTAGATCTAGTGCATAAGGTTCTAAAGAGAAAATTATAATTATACATTCGCTAGTAAATGTCTGAATGTAGCACCTTTTTTGGCAGTATCACTAGTCAGTAGTGTTTCTTACTGAAACCATTTAGAAAGATTGTAGGAGTGACACAAGTGTGACTAAAGCCTGGTTTATGACCTTGTGACCACAATAGGAGTATGCAGTTACCATGCCTGTGTAGCTCCAGGCTGACAGTAAGGTCAAGACACTTCTGTGTAATGCACAATACAGGAAAAAAAAGTTGTTTTGCACACTTTTGTACACAAAATTATGAAATTGCCTGTGAATATGGTCCTACTGCCTGAGAGTGTCCTGAAATACAAAAACTTTTCTTGAAGCCAACCAAACCCATCAAATCACCCAACACCTAAACTACAAAGTGATTGTAGATACAGTAATCGTTAGTCTTATTTAGCTGCTATCAGTGGCTTAAATACAAGGTATTTTCCCCTCTTTCATTATGTCACGGCTTGCCAATTTTCACAAAACTGATTTTTCATCAGTTAAGGCTTTTCATGAGAATTTACCACAGTACTTGAATGTTGTTTTGTCTTGTAAAAATTAATTGTGGATCAGAGCATCTAGTCTTAGTTACTGGAAGGCATAGATACTGTCCTGATTTTCCTGGCCAGCTGATCTGACCAAAAAAAACCAAAAACAAACAAACAAAAAAAACCACCACCAAAAAACCAAAACCAACATACAAAGCCCCAACAACAAAAAAACCCCTTACACTTTAATGCCATATCTTGTATTTTCCTGGCTTCCATTATGCTCTTTTTCTGCAACTTCTGAAAGATACATTTCCCTAAAATAATCTTTTATCATTATGGAACTGAATCTTCTTCAACCTTACAAATAAAATTTTTAGGTTTTGCCACTGAACTTAAAACCAGCATCAACTAAGTGCAGTCCCTGCACCAGCAGGCAGCCATATAGCAGGTACCTAGCCCAGCTGATTACTTATTTCACACATAATCCAGTGTCAAACCCAAAAACATCTCGCCATTCTTTTTACAAATTAAAACTTCTACTGTGAAAGCATGAAGATAAGTCTTCTGTGAATACTGCATGTTGTTACAGAGCATCTTAAGACCTTCTCTGTGCTGCTTGCTGTAGGGGCAATTCCTGTTGCCATCTGATTTAGGCAAAGAATTTTGATCTCACATCCAGCCATGATTTTAATCTTAGGTATAGGAGCAAAAGTTACAAGTTAAAAAGCACAACTACACACTGCTGACTATCAGAAGCTTGGCAGTAACGCAGTAAAAGTGAAGCAAATAGTATTAACCCCAGGAAGAGACTACAGATTGCTCCTTAAACAGAGTTTGACACCCAGGACTTCATAACTCTGCAGATTCTACTTTAACAGCTCAGTATTGTCCTGTAGGTAAGGAGCCATACCACCTCTACCTTGTATTCTTCCTGCAAGGTAGTAGCATTATCATTTATGATAAAATACAGTCCAAAATCTGGTGAATATCTTATCACCTTTTAAGTGTCCTGAAGCATAAAGGACCCAGCTTGAAGACCTGCTGTTTTGGTGAAAATCAGAAAGCACAGACAGGTAGCTGGAGTGAGAATAGCACAAAATGTGTATTCCAAGAATCTCATATAATGAGAGCTTTTAGTATTAATGCTGTAAGCCACTGGTAGCAACCATTCCAGTGCAAGCCAATCAATGGTTTACTCTAATGAATTATTTCAAAGTGAGGTAATACTGCATCCACACAAAGTCAAAATAAAAAGCAGAGTAAATATGCAATATGGAAGTGTAGGAGGAGAAAATAGAAAACATCTATGAAAGTTCACTAGAAACCAAAGGATATAAACCATGCAGACTATTGTGTTTGAGACTTAATGCCAGCCTGCAGTTCTGTTATTTTCACTGGAAAACCAGGAATATTATGTTAATCTACAGAAACATCCATTGAACCCCATTTGTTTTCTTTGCTTTTTTAAAAAAAAATCTTAACCTGGAAGCTGCTATACTTGATCTTCCAGTGTAAAATGAACCAAAAAAAAAAGGCAGATGCACTCAATTCTGAATTCAAATTAGAGAGAACAAGCTTGTAAGGTAACAAAAGGAGAAGTATCACTAGACAGACATGCTTAACACAAAGTCTGTTTTTACCACAGCGGTGGGAGAACTGAAAAGTGTGAACACCCAGAGGCAGCAGCATGTCTGAGTAAAGTGACTGGAGGTGCATCAGATCCTCATCAGCTGAACAGCCAGATCAGTAATAGCCACCTTGGAAAAGCTCAACACTGTTGTGTGCAGGCATATAACTGCTGTAAAAGTACAACTGATTTGTACAACACAAAACTGTTCCTTGTGGCACATAAAACAACTTGCAGCAGCTCCCAGTCAAGAACATAATTAGCTAAGTGATGGGTGCTTGACAAGCATTATTTCCTTGCTGTACCTGTGCTGTTTGGGTACCTACCAGCAGTGCCTTTCTGCTGTGTCACACTGGCATTACGTGCCTGTCATCAAGCCACAGAGTTCAGCTCTGAGTAAGCATGACCAGCAGTTTAAAGACCCAAATGAAGCCATCTCAGAGAGGCCTGGTGAGACAGACTGAAGCCACAGCTGAAGCCTTTCTGCCCCACTTGTTTTGAAATTGTTGCTCTTGGAAGCTTGTTCACTGGACAATTTGTTGTAATGGTTCAGATGCTCCTGCTGAGAGGTAGCTCAGTTGCTGTAACAGCTTGAGCCATGTGGTTTAGGGCTAGATACAGAGGCCCGGACTGGTTTTGTTTATCAGGGTGATGGAACAGTTCTCACTTAGCTTGTAACCTCCAGTTAGCAAGACCTGTGTAGTACCAGCTGTGACATTATATATGGGGACAAAAAGAACATTGCCAAAGCAGCTGAGAACTGTAGGCATACAAAATTCCCCAGGGAGGTGGTAGAGTCACCGTCCCTGGATAAGGAAAGACTGGACATGACACTCAGTACTGCCACGGGGGTGTTCAGTCATAGGCTGAACTCAATCTCACTGTCTTTTCCAACCTGATTCATTCTGTGAGTCTGTGAACATGGCTCTGACAAACAAGTTGAAGCATTTAGTGCATTTATCATACTAAATGGATGAAAAGGAAGTGAATGAGGTTGATTTGACTATGCAGTAGGTAAAAGGATACCACACCTTAATGAAGGTGCAGGTGATCAGGGAAAGGGCTGCAGCTCTGCCTGTATGGGGTTTTGAAGACTCCACCTAACCTGAGCAGTGTAAATGCAAGTTGGGTTCATTCCAGATCTCTTAATTGCATTTGCATGGTGAGGAACTCAGACTAACCATTTTATCTGAAACTTGGAATAGGTTGGGAACACACGCGTAGTCAATTAGAGCTATTCAATGAATTAATGGGGGTTGCCTAAACAACTGGTTGCTCACCTGCCTGTATATTTAAAGTCTAATACTCTTGCTTACATGCAAGTTGAACTTTAACATCTTTACAATTCAATACAAAGTGAGTGAGGAGTCTGTATTCTCAGCATTAACATTCTCGTGAGAGTGTCACATACTTGTTTTGCTCTATAGGAACACTAACCTATAATTTACACAGTTGAGTCATTGTTCTGTCAACCTTGCTAAATACAGGCTTTCAAAAACAGAAAATTGAGCTAACATGTGACTAGTGGTCTTGGTTGAACAGCCACAATGGGTTCTGCCATTTTTTGGTTCTCCTTTAGTCATCTTTCTCTACAGAATACAAGTATTTAAAAATGGGGGTTTGCTTCTCTTGGTAAAGCTACACCATTACCATTTCTTTAGTCTTACTGCAAATATATTCTCATTATTTAGCATAAGTTACAGTACAACTCTTCATTATTTTTGCTTTTAGTGTAACTGCCAGTAAATACAAACATTTTCCATGGTCACCCTGATCAAGGTTGCACTTTTTTTTTTTTTTTTTTTTTTAATAAATGGATAGCCATAGTTTATTCTTGGACCTCTCACGTAAAGTTTTACACTTGTATTCTCTTTTCATTCCATTTTTTCACTGCATATGAGGACATACACATTCAAACCTTTCTAAATTCACCATTTCCTGGTAAGAATGGGTTTGAAAGAGGCTTCTGTAGGTGTAGCACTGACAGAGTGTGTGTGGGGTGGGGAGAACCATGGTGCACCACCTCATCCCACCCTTTGTAGCTTGCTGCTGTAAACACCCACATGGAAAACACTTAGCACTCTTCTGGATAATACAGAAGCAGCATGCACTTTCTGACTGTTCAAAATGGAAAACAGACCTATATCCATAGGGAAACAAATCCTGAAATAGATCCCTCCTCTCTCAAAAAAGCCCTTCCTCTTTGTTTCAGCAGTAAGAGAGCACAGGTATTGATCTTTTCTGGCAAGAATAACTGGTATGCACAGTCCATACCATAAAATGGATGATAGCAGCATCAAACAGTGGTTTCACTTAAAACATTTACAAACAGAAACTTCTTTGCAGTTAAGCTTTCATCAGGCCCCATCATTTTAGCAGCTGGATTTTTCCTGCCTTTGTCATTTTAAGTAAAGCACTGTAATCTGTGCTCCATAATCACATTAAAATACATCATTTTCTGGAGAGTCCCTTGTAATATACAGAGAAGGCTGTAAGCTTAACATCTTGTGCAAGGCTTTGTCCAGTGAAGAGCTGTTCCCATTAGTGGAACAGAGAAAAACAAAACATGTCTGTCTCAGCTACAGGAGTACTGTTGCAAATGACTGCTCTTAGGAGAGGGTAGTAGACCTACTCTGTTTGAAAATGAGTAGTATTACATCTGCCTTCTAAAAATACTGTTGAATCAAACAGGTTTTTTCCTGTTATGCTCCTTTCTATGATAGCTAGCGATCTACTAGAATTGTGTGGGAAAGGTAGCAGCTTTCCCTCCTTACCCCTCCAACCTAAGCTGGGATCCTACTGTGGTAGTCCTTTAAGTTGTAACAGTATGCTATCTCTAGAAAGAAGACTAACATTGTTATTTTTTCCTTTGAGGGAACATCAGTAGATCTGGCAAGTGGGCCTTATGACTTAGTTTCTCACAGCCTGCAGTCTCATCATTATCTAGTCTATAGTAGGAAAAAGAAAACCAAAGAAGTGGAGTGTTAGATTTTGGTTAAAGAAAGCTGTAGGTAAAGAGGAGACCCTCATTGCTGTTTGAGAGGATTGTTTGATTGGATTTTATTCTGCTGTTCAGAGATTACACAGGCAATGATTTGGGCTAGTTGGGTGGAAAAACCAAATAGGAACACTTCCCTAGAACAGCAGTACAAACTTACAAAAGCAGGTATCATCCCTCAGCATCTCAACTACATTTGGAAAGTGTGTGGAAAAATGCCTACTTTACCTTCTGCAGTTGGTCCAGAGTGCTTCAAGTCACACAGTAAGGCTTGTACAAATCTCTTAAGAACCAAATACGTTGGAGCAAGATGAGGAAGGTTTTTAGCTGGGCCATCCTTCACTCACACCTGCTCCCTTTTACAAGAGTCAGGTTGTTAGACCTGTCCATTTGCCTACTGGGAATTCCGGCTCATCAGGGTTGGGAGGGACATGTGGAAGTAGTTGTCAACCTGCTTCCCTTTTTCAATTCCATAGCTGGTTAATAAATTATAATTATTCTTACACCCCATCCTACGTTAATTTCCAGCACTGCAAGTGGAAGAGGAAAGAGAAATCAGTCCATAAACCCACCATAGTCAAGCAGCAGGTGTTTCTGCAATCACAGCAGCAAGACCAAAGTCAAAGCAGTCCTGCTTGAATCTGCTGGGAACCAGCACTGCAGCTCCAGAGCTGTTGTGTAAATACCTTCCTCTAGCATAACATCAGACCGGGGATGAACTTGAGAGTAATCTTCTTCTCTTTATGATAGAGGACCAGTTCTTCCATTGCCAGTTTTATAATGGGATACAGGCCACTCTAAGTTTAAAATAGCTTTGCTAACAATGGTTTGAAGCTGCGTGGTTGAGTGTAACAGAGCACAAAGAATAAACCAGCAGAGTAGACAGGATGTAGAATCTCATCTATGATAATGGCTATTGAGCATCCAAATACTTCTGCTGCAGCTTCATCACTTGCTGCTAGGAAACAGCACCACTAATTTCCACAATCAACTAATTGGAACAAACACAGGTTAGAATAAATGAGCAAATATTTTCTTGTCAACCTGTCAGGAAAAGACAGGAAAAGAGGAATTCCTTGCCCATGGCTGACTGCAAAACAGCTAGTTTTCTCACACAGGGCTGTGCTTAAAACTAATTTTTCTCTGCTGTAGCTCCTGTTGTTTCCATTGGGAAGTCTGTTGCATCAGAGTAAGATGGCCTGACACGTATATTTTGATGTAAGATCAAGAAAGGCGTTGTGACCTTGTCATCAGAGGACTCTAGGTCTTGTTTTTGCCAGCATCTATGGACTCTTGTTTTCCTAATTTTATTTACAGTTCAGCCCAACTTCTTCAGACTCTCTTCAGCATCACTGGAAGTTAATTGAGAATGGAAATAGTTTAATTGCTCAATCAAATAAGAACGGAATGTCCTCAGATGTTCTGCATGTGCTTAAGTGATTTGAGTAAGATCATACTCCAGCAGTTTAAAACACACGTGAATAATCTTTGAAAACAATGGGACTCAAATTCTTATATGTAAAAACTAGTAAATGGAACTTGTCCCCTGACTTGTTGAATTGCTTTCTTAGTTCTTCTGTCTCTGGCTATTCTGTTTCCTCTTTCCCTGTTTTTTTTTTAGACCTGCCCATGCAATTTGCAGAAGCAGCTGTATCAATACTAATTTACTGAAAAATTGTTTTGCAAAGAACTAGCTCAGGTGTTTTTATGTCCATGACACAGCTAGTTTGTAATTGTAATCAAGCTGCCAGGAATAACCAAGGAGATGGCTCTATCTGTGCTGATACTGTTTGTTCATACCAATGGGAAATAAGTTTATCTTTCTGGCGTATGTCATTTGTAGGAGTCCATAGAAAAATGCCATAAACCAGATGATTTTCTAGTAGAAAAACACTTCCTCTTCTGAGATTATTTAACCTCAGGGTAGAAGAAATGGGAAATGCTGACAATGCTCTGAGGATTCAGTGAAGGTGAGGAAGAAGAATGTAACAAAGAGTATTTGTTGTGAAGAATCAAGGAGTTGTGTTTTAGATTTTTTAAGAACACACCATATTAGCATATGAAGTCAGTTTCAGGAAAGCCAAATGTCTTCATGGAGTGATATAAATGCCAGGGATTGCTTAAGAACAGCTGTTGCCCAAACGGGTGTTTTCTGTACAAGTCATTCTCTTCTGTGGTGTCAGAGCTGCTAAGATTCTGGTAGAAAACTGAACTTACTATAACACTGTAGGGCATAACTCCACTTGGCAAGCTGACAAACTGACCTGCATTTTGGGACTTGTATTTTAAATGGATGTTAATATAAGTACCATGTAAGTATCAGTACCTGATGTGTGTTTACTTCAAGCTCAACATGTAGTAAAGCAGTCCTGAGCAGTGTGTGTAGCTGACAGTCTCACCAGCCAGTGCTTGTAGCCTTTCACATTACACAGCTTGTCTTGGAGGAAGGGCCAGAAAATCCGTGTCTTGTAGTAATGACAAAGAAGACTTGCTCTCCTGAATGTTGCAGTGCTGGTTATGCAATACTGTTTCTCACTGAGCATATGCAAATACTTGCATCAAATGCTTGCTTTCAGCGACAACCTTAGTCTGTGTTGGTGGTTTACATTAGTGGTTTACAAACACTAGTATAGATTTAACTGCTGTACAGCAACAACGTGACTTTAATACTTTTAACTATGGCTGTGCTGCTACCATTAATTGCTGTAAGCTGCAGACAAAAAAACCCAATTTATTCACCCAAGAGGCAAAATGTCTTGGGCATGGGGCAGCAGAAAATGTCAAATCAGCTGTAAGATGTAACACAATTCAAATATCTTGCATTCTGCCAGGTAAATTGGTCCAAAATACTTAAAACTTCCTGTAACTTCTTTTGGCCTAACGCTCTTTCTACATGACTATGGTGTCTGCCTAGAAAGGAAAACATGTACTTTCTGAGGAACAGCTTCAAAAGTATTTTGTTGTGTACACACCAGTTTTGCTGCATTAACAAACTTCAGTTCTTAACAGTACAGGCTTTTCTAAAGTAGTATTAAAGAAGTCCAATTACAAAGCTTGGAAGGGAGTGAAGATCTGAGCCTAAAAGCCTGAGAACTGGGATCAGTGCAGGTTTCTTAGATATACTGGTTATTTTTAAGACAGGTATAACTATTTGTCCATTACCCCTCATTGACATAGTGCTCTTTTTTTAATTTTAAGGCTCACCAGCAAAGCAGAAAAGCAGACCGCTTGTTGGCAGCAGGGAAATATGAAGAAGCAATTTCTTGTCACAGAAAAGCTGCTGGTGAGTAGGTTATTTCTCACATTTCAGCTCTTAAAATCAGTTTCTAGATTTGCATGCACCAAGCCTGTCTTGAGTTCAAGAAGTGTTTGGACAACGCTCTCGGGCACATGGGATTCTTGGGGTGTCCTGCACAGGGCCAGGAGTCGGCCTCAGTGGTCCTGGTGGGTCCCTTCCAACTCAGCAGATTCTATGATTCTGTGTAAGTAGAATGTCTAGTTACTTGCAAAATTTTTATTTTTAAAATGTGAATTTGTTTTTCAGTCCAGATCAAGAATCCTTTTGCAAACCTTTTTTCTCATATGAGCAGCTAAAGACAGACATTTTCAAAGTTGTTTAGATTGGGGGTGGTTATCACTGTGAAGGCAGTTGTTGACTGAAGATGAAGCCAACACCTTGTGGTATGCACAGACTGAAGTTGGGTACCTGCTGTAAGCCAGTTTATACTTTGCATTTTCTTCACTGCTTTCGTAGGCGAGGTCACAGTGCTTTCTCTGTTGGTAAAGGACAAATGTTTGCTTACAAAACTTCCCTTTCCTAATGTCTCTGCATCAAGGTAGCTAAGAACAGGTGATGAGCTCCCCAGAACCTGAGCAAAACAGCAGATTGCATCACAGGCCTCAACACTGCAGGGACAGCCTCTCCTGTGTGAGATCTTGTGCGTTTACCTGTCCATTTAAATAGTCCTGCTTAATTATTTGTGTTGGAGTCCCTCAGCTCTCTGACAGTGTGGCAGCTACTTGGCAGAAGAAAGAGGAGGTCTTAATTGGTGCAACAAGTAGGACATTTTCAGGGACAGGGCTTGTGTAAAGACAAAGTAAGTGGCTACTCTGAACATGGTAACCTAGATACCAGGCGTTCTTGCTTTCCATTCATAAATACTAGAAACCCCCATAAAGTGAGAAACTAATAGTTTCTTTGCTATTTATGAATACGCAGAGTGATGAGGGATTGCACTAATATTCTAAAATGCACTTTTCTTTTTCTTTTCTTTCATTTCATATACCAAGACAAAACCCAAAAATACAATGAATGCTTCTTGCTTTTCTTTGATGATTCTCTGCCATTGTCTTGCATCATTCCAGATTTGGCTGAGCATTTCTCACACGTTGTCGTTCTCAGCACTAGTAAGATATGCTCAAAGTCTAAAGGGCTGCTCTGACCCTTAAGCCAGCACATTTTCTGGTTTGGAGGGGAAGTTGGTGAAAAAAGTGAGGAACTAAAGACCATAACTTTTCTTCATGAATGTAACTTAAAAGCATGACTTCATAAAATGGGTGGTGCCATAGGCAAGAGCATCCTACGTGTCGCATTTTGTTATAGACGGCTTATATGTTAGAAGTCTGGTCCTTAGCTATGTTTCTTCCCTTCATGGGAAAGCTTTTCTTCTGGGACTTTCTGGAAGTTTCTGCTGTTCTAAAAACAAACTGGAGCAACCCAAGCCAACAGGATACCACGGGAAGGGTGTAGATCTAGTTTTACAAGATCTTACAGTAATTTTTTCAGACTTCTGAAAAACAGCAGGTATTTCCAGCCACTGTAATTGGGTAAATACTTTGCCTCTAGACTGCTGCCTTTATGTGGGGATCGAGCACACAGGTCTGAAGGCTTTTCTTGGCTGTTCTAGAAGCGTTCAGGTTTTGCAGCCGTGCCATAAGTGCTGATGGATGTTCTGTCCCACAGGGTACCTTACGGACGCGATGAAGCTGACCCAGTCGGAGCAGGTGAGACCAGAGCGTGGCAGATGCCAGAGCCAGCCACAGCTCTGTGCTGCACCCGTGTGTCCCGTTGTGTCTGACCACATCCCTCCCGGGCATTACCCTCTGCAAAATTTTCTGAACCCTTGGCAGCTGCCCCAGGAGTTTCACAAGTGTGGTAATACTAATCTTCCTAGAGAGTTTTTCCAAGTTTATATGGAGCAGGGACAAGAGAAATAACCCATCCAAGGGGTCTCCAACTTTCTAGTCTGCCAGACATCTTCAAGTAGGTGACAAAATTAGTGTCACGTTGAACTTTATCTGTGAGGCAACTTAGTATTTTGCTGAGACAAAAGCCAAGCATTTCATCTACAGTATGTCATTTTGGTTTAATGAAGCCTGACTGGGGGATCTCTAGAACAACAGCCCTGACACTTTTTTTATCCATTCCACAAGTCTATCTGTGAATGGAGTAGTGTAGTCTGCTCAGCACTTTCGTAGCAGCAGGCTTCGAGTTTAGCCAATATTATGAAATCAAATAACCCTTGGAGATGAGACATCTGTCTTTGCTCCAGCGGGTCATTCTTGTAGAAAAATGGTCTTTCGCCCAGGTGAGTTAAACGTGGCTGAATCATTTGGGACCATACCTGGCCTTGGAGCAATTTGCTGCTTCATTTTGGGTGTTATTGATATGTCTACACAGATACCATCACAGAAGCATACAGAAAGTTTGCATTGTTTAGGCAGAGTGTGGCCATGCATGCCAAGTGAGTCTCTTCTGTCCTGGTGTTGGTCACAGGTCAGTTAAACTCCAGGTGCCTTTGCCCAGAGGTGGTGTAGCCTGATCAGTGACTTTCAAACAAAGAGACCAGAGTTATGCTACATTTGGGTGATGTATCTGATTCTGTTGCACTGCACAAGCAGAGAGCGCATCCTGTTGGATTTAGTGTCTGAATGACAAAAGCTCCCCCCCTTGGGCATGTGGTGATGCTGTTTATGTAAATATTTACACACATGTAACTTAATGTGTGTGGATATTTGGGTGGGATTAGGGATCACCAACTAAATTGTTTAATCTTGTTCTTACTCAGGCTCAGCTATCACTGGAATTACAAAGGGATAGTCATATGAAACAGTTACTGCTCATCCAGGAGAGGTGGAAAAGGGCAAAGAGGGAGGAAAAGCTGAAAGCCCAGCAGAGTGCTGACAAGGAAGCAGCCACACATCTTCAGACTTCTTGCAAGCCATCTGCTGAAGACTCTGATGATCAAAACATACTGGTTCCTGTTACTCAGAAATACAGCTCTTCCACAGAGAAACATTCACAGGATATTCGGGGTGTCTTTGACAGGGACCCAGATACACTTTTATTTCTGCTTCAGAAAAAAAAGGAGCCAGTGGAAGCATGTATGGGGAGTAAAGCGCCAAAAGATGACAAAACAATAATAGAAGAGCAGGCAACCAAAATTGCAGATTTGAAACAGCTCATAGAATCTCTTGTAGCTGAAAATGAGAGATTAAGGAGAGAGAATAAGCAGTTAAAAGCAGAAAGAGCTAGACTCCAAAAATCTCCAGTAGACAAGGAGTTGGATGTAGATGCTGACTTTGTCGAGAAGTCAGAGTTGTGGGGTCTGCAGCAGCACTCGGAATCTGCTTCTTCAGCTGCAACTTGGCAGAAGTTTGCAACAACTGCTGGGAAGGCAAAGGACATTCCAATACCCAACCTTCCCCCGCTGGACATCCCGTCCCCTGAACTCCCGCTGCTGGAACTCTCCGACGATATACTGAAAGGGCTGATGAATAGCTAAAAACCAGGAAAAGTGCTCAGTGTAGTTACCCAAACTTGAGAAAAGGGAAAGCCACCAGGACAATGGTGATCTGAGGGCAGAAACATTTACCACAATCCTACTGTTGGAGAAAAGGCATTAAGCAACTTTGTTACTGTGAAATACACATCATATCTGATCTACTTCATGGAAGTTAAAGGTACCATAGTTGGTATAAGATGGTGAGCTCTTTAGTCTTTCTCCCAATGTTTCAAACCAAACGACTGCCTGGAGAATGTTTCAAGTAACACAATCCTTCAGGGTTTTTAAGTATGCTATATGTAATAGTTACCTATAATGCCATAAATGATGGTGCAGAACCTAACTGTTATGGTTGCCAGTTGGCTGCCACTTCATATTGAAAAATGCTTCCTAGCATGAATTTGTGCATTTCATTATGCATAACTTTGTTAATTCAGATACAGTGCAATTTATACACCTCCTAGATGGATTTATGTGCCACACTGTACTCCTGACCACATTAACCTCAAGTCAGGAGAGATTTTAATTTCCATTCTATGAAGGAACCAACTTATTAGTTCTGTTGATGAGGGGTTTTTTTTGGGGTTATCTGTTTACATAACTAATCAGGGTGCATTGAATCTAGCTATTGGTTTCTGTATAAAGTGACATGGTTTAAAATGAAAAATCTATACTTAAGGAAAAATAGCCTTTTTGTTTTCAGTGATGCATGAATGGAAGTAATTCTAGCTGGCAGTATTTGATTGAAAAAGAAACTGTTTACAGCTTAACCTGATTCAAAAAGGACAGGAAAATAAAAACCAAGGTGTTTTGACACTGTCTGATACATCTGTTCAAATGCTTCAGAGTATAAAGAACAAATTAGTACTTGCACTAAGTGTTAGAATACACCTACAGCTGAGCTTCTGTGTTCATCATTCAGCAAATTCAAGAAAGCTGGGATGAGTTCAGAGGGCCTTGCCCACCTGTGCAGTGACCTGGCTGACAGCCGGGTTCCAGCACTGCAGAGCGCTGGAGCATCAGCAGAGCAGTTCCTTGGGTTTGCTGGGGCACAGCCCAGCAGGAGCTGTAGGAACAGTGCTGGGTCTGAGCAGGGCCGTGCGGCCTCCTCACAGCCGGCCCTTCCAGCGTGGCTCAGCCCCTGCCCTGGAGCCCAACTGGGGCTTTCCCGCGGGGTGCTGGTGTGTAGTGGAGGCATCAATACCTTCTGCTGTTACTGATTAGTGAAGTGTTCAGTATTGCAAGCTACACCATTTTAAGTTATTCTTGTGCTTGCTTTCTAAGAGTGCATTTTTCTTCCAGAATAGACATGGAAGTGCAGCAAGAACACCTTACTGCTGTGCAAATTCTCCCCTTACTTCTGTATACCTGGTGTCTTCTGTGCTTGGAGGAGCATAGGGACTGGAGGTTAGAAAAAGTCTATGGAAACAGAGGTAAGACAAGTTCATTAGGGGAGGTGCCTTGTGCTGAATTGTAGCTGGAATCTAATCTTGCTGGGGAAATAAAAGTTATTTTTCAGTTGGAGCAGTTTAGCAAATAGCCCCATCCAGCTATGATGAGGTGACCTGTTCCAGGTCAGCCCCAGCTCACTGCTCCCACCAAAAGGCAAGTCCCAGTCGCTGCTGGCCCCTGCCTGGCTGACTATTCCAGGTAACAAGGCAGAGGAGGACAGTGTTTCTAGTCATGTAAGTAAAGCAAAGCAAATAGCATGTGCTTACAAGATGGAAATAAAATTGTTTAAGCACCTACCTCATGCCACTGCCGGGGTGGCAGCTCAGGGCTGTTAACTACAGACAGACATTTCGGTGGTGTCTGCAAATGGCAGCTATAGGAGAAGGAAGCAATTTTTAGGTCTGTTGAAGTCAGGATTCCACTCAGAGGTGGAAGCACGGGAATTGCAAGCTCTACCTTCTCGATTTTAAGACTAAACTGTCCCTTCATGTATAGCTGCATAGACAAAACACCAGATCTGAAAGAAGCTGCTTCTCTGTGGGAAGGATGGCCGAGTACGGGCAAAACTCCACACTGCCACTTTTGAAAGTGGTGTTAAAACTTCTCCCTCTCCTGCAATGCAATTGTTTGTTTGTTCTTGCAGTCTGCCTACTCAACACATAACTGCTGCTGAATCCCAGCTCCAGGCAGTAAGGTTGAGCACAGGAGTGTTCCACTCTCATGAGTGGTGCTGAATTTTTTAAAGTAAGGAATTCTTCACTCTGAATCCAGAGCTAAGCAGTTACTCAGTGCATTCATTGTAAGAAAGGTAGGTTGTACAGAGAATACTCACCACTAGAGGACAGGTTTTACAGATACATAGCGATAAACCTGAGGAAATTCTTCTCCCATGGCTGTCAGCAATTAATTTATGCCCTAACAATTTAAAACTGTTTTAAGTTATTAATAACATCCGAGCGGGGGGGTGGGTGTGGCCGGGCGCGGTTCCGCGGGGCTCCGGGGGCCGGCCGGATCCCGCTCCGCTCGCCACAGCCTTTGGCTACCACCGGCCGCCACCTGGTGGGAGCCCGGCGCCCGACTCGGGTCCTGCCGAGCCCCCGGGACCCTCTTCCCTCCGGCCGTGCCCTCGCTCTTGCCACCACCGAACTGATGGGCTCGATCCCCGCGCCTGGAGTGAGTGAGGGAGAGGCGAGGTGCGAGAATGCCGAAGGTGACCGATGATCAGAGGCTGTAGCAGCAACAACCAAAGCGGTAAGGCCCTGGTGGTCACATGGAGTGTCACCAAAGCCTGGCACAGCACACGGAAACCTTCCCGCGGGTGGTGAGTCTGGGCGGCATTGTTTTATAATGGACAGAATTAAAGAATTCTTTGGTCCGTTATTTCAAAGTGTCTCACCAAGAACCAATTTTAAATACACATCCAGACACTGACTTCTATTCATAGACTGCTTTAACCACAGAAACCACCCTTGTCTTGGCACACAAATACTGGCCCTGCTGAATATTGCCAAACATATGCTATGCCGAAAGAAACTGTAATTATCCAATCTCTGGCTGTATCACCACAGAAAGAGAAACCAAAGGCAACTGGGAAGCAATTTTATTATTGAGAATAAAATCTGCAGACTTCACCACTACCAGTTGCTACTTAAAATAATGGCTAAAATCAAAATACGGAAGTGTTGGGTTTTACATCTTGCTTTTATAAAAAGCGAAAAGAGGGTTTTGTGACTGCTTCCTCTGAGAGCATTTCCATGTTCAGGAACTCTGGTATTCAACTCTTTCCTACTGTCCTCTCAGCAGCAGCTCTTCAGCCATCTGCAGTTTCTGTTGACCTGCTTTCAGTGACAGGAGCTACACCTCATCTAGACTCCCTTTCCCACAAAAGGTTGGATCTTTTGAGACCCCTTCCAGCCTGGCTCTGTACATAGGGAAAAGTAAATACAGCCACAACAGCTAATAACATCCTGTACTGAGCTGGACTAAAAGGAAAGTAGAAAACAAAATCAAACTGTTCCAAAGCAATCAGCAGTGGTGTGGCTGCCACAAGCCAGGTACAGGCTGGACATTATTTGCCAGACCTTCCTGCCTGAGTATGAGGACTGTGGAGTTCAACTGTAGAAGTTCATTGCTCCCTAAAGTATCAAGAGCTATGGGCCATCTTTTCCTCCACCTCCTTTCTCTCTCATGTTTTACTAGAGGTAACTTCAACTTACTCAGGGTTTTTGTCTTGTAATCATTTGAAGTGTTCCCTCAGGCCCATTTGCTGCAGGACTTAAGGTATTACTGAGATCAAACAATATGAAATCCTTAGAGCTGTGAAAATACAGGATTTCCTGCCTCAGAGCTACCAAACCCTATTCTCTATTTCCACTAAGGTAGGACAGAACTACAATTAAACCACATTCCCAGGGACTGGAAAAAGAAACAGGCACCTGGGACAGAATGTATAGGCTTGGTATGGTTGGAAGGTACCAGGAATGTTCACTTTGAAACCTAAGAGCAAAAATCCTTCAGTATACCACTTACCTTTAGAAAGGCCCATGTTTAAAATGCAACTATTTGCACACAACACATCAGGTAAATCACGTCTTCAAGTTTGCTGTGAGGCAAGATTTTCCTACCAGCTATTTATAGATGGTGACTTCCTTTTCAAAACCGATGAGAACAAATGAAAAAAACACAGAGGTTCGTTTGTGTGTGCTGCTGACACCACAGGGCATTTGCTCCTTGGCCAGTTTCCTGAGCCACCCTGCTGAGATGGGAAGAAAAGAATGTGGTGGTGGCCACTGCATCCGAGGACCCCCCACACCACTGCGTGCTCTGCTGCCTGCTGGGGCACACGGACCATGGGAACACCACGGTGGGAAGGAGACACAGCACTCCAGCCAACAAAGCACAGGTCAAAGTGTGGAAAGCAGGAGCACAGTGCAGAGCTGACATTGTCTGAGGCAAAGCTGGGAGTTAGGAGGGGAAAGCACAGCAAACCCTAGTCCAGGAATCTCAACAGGGTGAGGCAGCTCATCCAGCACGGATGTGGGGGAGAGCACAAACATCCTGCTCTGTAAAGCAGCAGAACAGGCAATGGTGGCTGTGGAAGGAGGAAGGAAGGGAAATTCCCAGTTACAGGGCAGGGAAGGCTGTCAGCTGTGAGAGCAGGAGAGAGCTTGACAGGATGTCACGGGAGAGGGTACAAACAAAACTACCACCTACCGAAAAGGTCAGAGAGCATGAGAATGTAGTGCTGATCAGATGGGGGCTGGCGTACACGCACAGATCTGAGCAACTTGCATGAAGCTGGGGGAATAGAATAAATAGATTTGCAAGTCAGACTGTTCTAAACCCCTACATCTGACCTCCATAACATGGACCACCATTTCCCTGCCAGCAATTCCAGTTTCTGCTGTGCTGAAATACTTCAGGTCATTGCAGCCCTGCTTCATTCTCTGCTAATCACTTATTCTTCACTAGGTACCTGTGCAGCTACAACAGGAAGAAAACTGCTGTGTCCATTTACTGTACGGCAGTGCTGAGGATGGAGATGATGATAAGAGCTGGAAAGGAGGGAAAGAGGGGGTGTGGGGAGCAGGGCTCACAGTTTTGATGACTCTTTAGGTGTGATCTTTGAAAGGACAGGAAAGGAAAGGAAGTTTCCTGGAGAGCAAAGCAGACAAAGACAGAGCTTGGTCTCAACAGGAAGGTGGCAAAAGATGACACATAGTACTTCATATCCATGTTCTAGCAGCTGACAGCATTCCTGCCCTCAAACAGCTTCAGCTGATCTCATTGAATACTTTTGGCTGTATTAAAAGTTCAGCTTGTAGAGCAAAAAGCCCCCTCAAGAGTCTTTAGCAAAGGAAGATGGGAAAAACATGCCCAGTAACATCTCACAGGACATGGATATGGTCAAGAGAGAAGAAATAACCTGAAAACACCTCCCACAAACCCCTCTCTGGTGTCAGACATCAGCTGTGAACACCTCAGGTCATGCTCACAACCACAAGCACAATACCAGCCCCACTTCCTGCAGGGGAGCAGGGAGCTCAGATTCATTGTGACAGAGTCAGAAACCTTAAGGTACTGAGCAAGCAGAATGTGCTACACCAAGTACTTAGAAGATAAAAAAAAAATGTGTCTTTTAGTAGTATTTGGAGTACCTATGAACTTTAACAACTTCTGGCACTGTTCAGCGACTCCTCCAGTTCCCCCTGAGGAGGCAAGAACACCTTCAGCCTGACAGGCAGGTGCCAGGGATCCCTGCCCAGGCCTCTAAGCACTCTGGGGTGGCAGGAGCGGCCGTCAGTGCTCCATGGGGGCCCAAAGGGTGATACCAAAGCTCAGACCTCGAGGCACAGGTGCTGTCACTGTACAGGCACTGCCCCATATCCACATGGATGCCTTGGAGAAGAGGTAAAGCAGGAAATGGGCAGCCATGGCAGTGTGCCACTTTGGGACAGTAGCCCAGGGGACACCAACCCCTGCCCTCCCGCTCAGCTGCCAGGACACACCAGCACAGGGGTGAGCAGTGATGGCAGCCATGGCCCAACAACTGCTCTTGGAAATCCCAAGAAAACCCCAGGAAAAATCCAAGGGAGGGGGGGGGGTGTGACTCTGCAGCAGGAATGGTAATTTCAGCAGCCTCCAGGAATTAAACATCTGTTACAAGTACCTCATGAAAACTCAACCAGGGAAAGAAATACTTAAATATTTGCATATCCTGAACTTAAAAAATGAAAATATGTACAACTAGAGTCTACTTCTCATTAAGCAAACGTACAGTGGCAGATCCTGCACCCTCAGCCAATGCTCTAATGCTGCAGGGAAGAATAGAGATTATAGTGGATGAAACAGGCTACAACGCTAAGAAGCAACTGCTAAGTGCCCATGGTATTGCTCTGCAACTTGACAAATTGCAAGTTTTCAAGCCAACTAAATAATGTGACTTTTGGAATAAAAAATTGCTTTAGTGTTTCATTATTTTTAAAGGTAACTTACAAGGGGTTTGGGGTTTTTTGGTGACCCCAAACCCAGTCAAATGCATCAAACTGGGAGCAGTAACCAGGCTCATTACTATAACCGGGCTAATTACTATCCCCTTTTGGACACCTCACGAGCTGGCCACTGGCTCTGCCTAACATTTGATAATCAATCTACGTTTTTGAATAGTTTTAATAAATCAAAGTACACTTTTTGTGAACCTTTTCAAACTCACTCCAAAACCTGGAATTCTGCTCAACTGCCCAGCATTTATCATTATTAAATAAAACACATTTAAAAAAATCTTTTGAAACATCCATTACTTTGTGGTATTACTTGAACTATTAAAGGTAAGTTGTCATGAAATAATCACTCTACAGAAACGCCTTTCCCCTTCCCACAAGTGCAGATTCCCGAGAGAAGGGGGCGAGTGGCAGCGCCGCGCCCGCAGTCCCGGCTGCGGCCCGCAGAGGGCAGCACGTGGCTGCCCTGGCAGCGCCGGCACCAGCGGGACACAACAAACCCACACCACCACGTCTGACAAAGTCATTTTAATGGAAAATGTAAAACCCCTTTCAACTTCAATGTACAAAGCATGTGTAACACTTGCACTTTTAACAAATTAAAGCAAGCCAATGTTTTAAAAAAATACATCATTGAATGTATATATGTATATATTTACATAGCATATTAAGTTTAATATTTAAGCTTTAAAAGTTCACATAAATTTTACCAAAATGAGACAATTTTTAAATAAATTACACCTTTGAAAACGTTTAATTGTACACTGAATAGCTTCAATAAAATACTGAAGTGTCTGTATTTAATATCTACTTTATATACTTTATATTTTACAAAGTTTACAATTATTTGGCAGTAATTTTCAGATTATGACATGACTGCTGTGCGGACTCAGCAAGATCCCAAATGCAGGCAATAGCTGGTGTTTGTGTCCTACTCTCACAGTAACTGTCTCAATGTAGTGAAAAATATCTGAATTATTTTAGCAAACTGTACAAGTCACATTTACATTTGATCAACAATATAGCATAGAATTTTGTCGTTTTTTCCAAAAATAAATACATCATCTTAAATCTTTGACATTTCACAAACTTCATGTACATTATAATACAGACAGCAGAACACTGCTCAACTGTTTGCAAGTGGAACATGGAATCACAGTGGCTGTGATATGAAGCTCTACCGTTGCAGTGTCATTAACAAGTAAATACGATGACTGTGTTTTCTTGGCACTGATGGTTTATGAAGCTTAAATTAGTGTGCATACCGTTCATAAATCAGGGGAAATAACCTCTGGGTGATGCTACCTCCAAAAAGCAGAGCATGCTCAGTTCTCATCCATATCTTCCATTTCACCTTCGTGAATCTTCAAAGCTCTCACCATTTCTTTAACTGCGTGATACAAGATATTTTTAACCTGCAAGAACATGGGACAGATTTTAGTAAGGCCTATGACTAAGGAACTCTGCAAAGTTCAGGACTAAGCCCTAAGTATCACGGATGGAAAAAAAAGAAAGGCTTCATCACACCCGTGCAAAAGGGATCAGCTTTTTACACATTTTAAAATGTAATGTGAAATAAAACCAGCAGCTCAAGGGAGAGTCATTTACAGCCCTGGCATTCATGCTGCTGCTCATTGTTATTCTGTGTGAACAGCAGCAAGGAAGTAGCTCCACACGCTGCTTGGCATTTCAATGAGCCCGAGCATGCCCTGCCTTCCCAGCTGCTTCCAGAGCAGCATTCATTTCCTACCTGCAGTTTATCATCGTAATTGATTTCTTCCTTTGACAGCCTCAGCTCCTGCGTTAAGTGAAATGACTGTACAAGATGTTCTGGAGACACAAAGTCTTCAGTTACTTGAACGCAGCTGTGAAAATTTTGCACCTATCCAAAATAACAAGAAGAGACTGATAATTAGTATCTGGGGTTATTCTTCGGCAGAGGTACCTGAGAAGAGAGTGGGTCTTGAGATCCCTTAACCACAGCCTTATCAGACTAAAGGGCATCTTTACAGGTAGAGAGCAATTAAGTGTGTTTGACTTATCCAAGTTGGCTTCTGGCAAAAGGCACACGTTGAACACTGCCCAGCTGCCTGTTGGCGGCGCTTCCCGCAGTCGGCTCTGGCATTAATTCCACACTGTTGTTCCTCCCCTGCCCAGCTGCACAGGCGCTGCTGCTGCCACAGCCTCCCCAGCACTGCGCAGGCACTGGAGCTGCCAACCCACCCGGGAGCAGCCCTGCCCCGTAGGACCCAGCTTCTCTGGCCACGCACACACAGCTGGAAGCTGGCACATTCATGGAAAAGGAACTGCCAGTGGAAATACTTGGAAGAAACAATCATGAACAAAGAAAGGAGGAGGCTGAGAAGAAGGGGGAAAAAGCAGTTTCTTCTTTCTCTAAACATTTCTTCTTACTGGCATGCGATAACTACTGAGGAACAGACAACATCTCCTGCCACCCAGGTCATACCTGGAGGACAGGGGAAAGGAAAAATGCTTCCTGCTTGTGACCCAACCGACTCCTGCTTGTTCCCTTCAGAAACATTTGTGTTTTCACCCCTGAACCCTTACAATTACACTGTAATTTGTAATTCAGCAGGTCAAAAACCTCTTTTCCCCAAACTCCAACAGCTCCTCACAGAAGTCATGTAACATCAATTCGAATTCCCAAAGCCTGGGGGTGGCAAGGCAGAGCCTCAGCCATCCCAGCAAACACCCCATCCCACCCTGCTCTGGACAGAGATCTCCATGTTTTAAAGTCAAACTTAGCCAAATCTAGAGTTTTTAAATGCATACTCTAAAATTTCCATTATGGTACCTGACATTCACATAAACCACTGGTGTCTACACAGTTGAGGGCACGGGACTTCATTTAAAAATTACTTTCTTCTTCAAAACCCTTGCCCAAGTCTGATTTTACACAGCAGTTCCCCCCCCTACAGCTGAAATCCCAGTGGGTAACTCCCAGCTCAGCATTTGTGTTGCACATGGGGTTTTTTCAGGCTCAACATCATCAAGGACAAAGTTGTGCTGGTCCCTCCTGAGAATTAATCAGAACAGAAGTAATTCTGGAGACAAGGAGGGTTTGTTGATGCCACACAATCTGCAAACAGCAGAAAGCCAGGGGCAAGGCAGCAGCTGCAGAAGTGCTACCATGAGGCTCCCACCAGCACAAAGGGAATTTTCTAGAGCTTGGGCTGAAGTGCCGCTGCATTGTGCAGCCAGCAGCTCCAGCCCCCTCCCCTCCCTCACAGGCTTCTCAATTCTTTCAAGTCTCTACCTGCCCTTGGTTTCCTTGCCAGCCTATGCAAATCCCACACCACTCATTCACTTTCTTCTCATTAAGACCAGGTTTTACTGACTCCGTATCATTTGTTTCCCTCAGACCTTTCATTCTGCTGTGCCTTAAGCTTTCTTCCCTCCCTTCCAGGGCCTGTTCTTATCCGTGTGAAAGTTTGCGGGGACAGATTTTACCCGGCTGGTCTGATACTTAACACGGGAATGCCCCACTGACAGCCCCCAGGCAGTTCTATTTATAATATTTATAATACAAGCTGATGCAGTGACACACACACATAGAAACGTTTAGCAACGATTCCCCTGAGGTTTGTGGGGCGAGGAGTGCAGCACTCCCACGCCTGTGCCACTTCCAGCTGAACTGAGAACAGCTTCACACCCAGCCCACACACAGCAGAGGTTTTCCAGCAGGGCCCGGGAGGCAGCTGCAGCACTGGAAAAGCCTCAGACCTGGGCCGGGACAGGGAAAGGTGAGTGGGCAGGGAGGAAGGGGCCACCCACCCATCCTGAGGGCTGCAGGATCAGCCACTTCCTGCAAGGCTGAGCTCGAGAGCTCTGCATATGCAACGCCCAGACCTTTATCCTACATCCTTATCGGAACATCGCCAGGATGTCGCACTGCCTCCAAGCATGTTATTTTACAATATATGATCCTGCTGTTAAATCAAGATAATACCACTATAAAAAACAACATTATAATAACTTGTTCCACTATGAACAAGTTTTGCAGGGAGCCTGAACACCACATTTCAATCACTGACTCCAGTATTTCTAGCTGTTTATTCTTAGCGAAAATATTTTACCAATTTGGAGCTACAAAGTTAAAACCAGGGAGGCCATCCCTACAGATGTCTGTGATACAGCATGACCCACAGTGGAGCAGCACAAAGAGTGAATCTTTCAAAAGAACAGTACAACACCCTTTTTTAGCTGGGGAAGTTCCAAGGAGAGCTCAGGGCTCCCTGTCACAGATGCCACAGAGGGAACAAGGCCCAGCCACTAGCAAGGCAGGGAGACTGCTGAGCTCCCAAGCTGTACAAGCCAAGGAGGAGATGCCCCTCACAGAGCATTCAGGGAAGCATCTGCAGAGGTGACTGGTCCAATGCTGTATCTATTTCTGGATTCTCCTCCCGAGGGAGCAATTCCCTCCACAAGAGGAACTGACAAGGCTGCCCTGCCCGTCACAGCTCACAGGAGAGGCTCTCCCTCCCATCCCACCTGGGAACAGTCTGACTTTGCCTGCTGCATCCAAGAAGGATGTGACTGCTGTCTGAAAGTACACAGGGAGGGGGAGAAACCTGGGAAGCAAGAGGAGTGCTTTATGCTACCATTAAATGTTAAGAGTAAGTTACTTTGAAAGCCAGACATGAATCCATAGAACCAGGCACGGGTGGAAAAACAATACACAGAAGAAATACGCACAACCTCCTCCATGTTAGGGCAGTAAATTCTAGACCAGCACATCAGAAGCAGCAGTGTGCCAACAATCCTAACTGGCTCCAGACTGGAAGTGTCAGAACTACACTTAGGCAGTGACCACAGGCAGCCAGGCTCCCTAAATCCAGCACTCAGTCTGATTTCCTCTGCTCCACAACATTAATCATGAGCAAATAAAAATGTTAATTTACCACCTAATTTAGTATCAACTCTCACCCAGCTTTAACAATAAAAGATTGATGATGTGCACATAAATCTGAAACACTTAATGTGTAAACTTTAACGTGGTATGTATTCTTGTGCAGACTTATTTTTCAGTTTTTAAATGTGCTTTGTATCTCTGAAGTATTGGTGCTGATCCCTAAGGTCAGTATTTATGCATCTCTACAGAGAGAGCACTATGCACATACATGAAAGAACACGATGCTTTTATTTCCTCCTACGTGGCAGATTCACAGGAACTTCTTACTGAAGATGAAAAGGTTCTCAGCTTCACCCACTAAGGTTTAAAAACACCATGTTATTAACTCCTTGGTGCCAGAAGCTAGAACATTACCACTTCAAACACAATCTGCAGTTTAAAGCCAAGGAGATAAAGATAAGAGTGGTCTTATTTTTGGTCCTTAAACATATGAACTGCAGGGAAGCCTGGAACAGTCCCACTAGTTCATGTTTTATATTCTGTATGCCTTTTTATAATGGCATATGCTGTACAGAACGAATTTCCCAGTACGTTTGTTATTTCCCCTGGGTTCCCTTTCCACTCTTCTATCTGGGATGTATCTCCCTTGTTTCAAGGGATCAGAGTAAGGCTGCTGGAGGATGCAATACATGACTCTGGGAGTGCCAACTGCTTTAGCCTAACAGAAGCCAAGAACAGCAGCAATGTCAGATGTTCCTCCATATCTGTGAAACAACATCAAGTCCTGAGTCATAGAACAAGGGAAGCCAACCTACCC